>NC_043000.1:63072466-63084966 GCF_006345805.1 Octopus sinensis | reverse complement strand
TCACCCCTTCATAGACAGCCTATAAACTTTCCAGCCACCCACGGGTGTATTTGTATGTGCGTGCGCGTGTGCCTGTATGTATGTATGTATGTATGTATGTATGTATGTATGTATGTATGTATGTATGCATGTATATATATATGTATATATATAAAGTAAAGACCCCCTTCGGTCATGAATGACCATGGGATTGCACCTAGAAAGTTACCCTCCTAGACACAAGTCCGGGCAAGGTTGTTTATGGAAGACCAGCAGTCGCCCATGCATACCAGCCTCCCCTCTCCACGCCACCAGTGTTATCCAAGGGAAAGACAAAGGTCGATACAGCTTGGCTCCAGTGACGTCGCAACTCATTTCTACAGCTGAGTGATATATATATATATATATATATATGCATACGTGTGTGCTTATATGCGTGTATGTACATGTGTTTGTGTGAGAATGTCACTTACACTGCCATAGTAGTAATTTATTTTATATCAAACAAGTCATTGTTTTAAGCTTTTTAGAAATTCATCCTCGCGCAATGCTGACTGATATGTGAGTAATGATCATATTCATGTCAGTGAGCATTATTCTAAGGGTGTAACGTTATCCATATTTTGTAACTGATAGGAAAAGAGCTTCTGTATATTTACACAATGCTGGTGTTGTTAAGTTAATCTAAATTAAGCTTGTGTTTTATTTGTATACCGAAACTTGATATGGTTTGTCAATATTGGTTTTCGATATTTAGTTTGATTCAGTCAACAATTGATTAGGAATGAGTTATTTTATATTAATGGAACTTTAACATTCCTTCAGGTAGCACCGTAAAAAAGTTGTCACGGACGTTGGCATGGTCCCATGGTTAAGAAGTTCACTTCGAAATTTCTAAAAAAAACCCTTCCGACTCAGTGTTATCTTAAGGTATGGGCACACCGGGCCTTACGCGTGCAGGGTCCCACAACCTCTGGGCTAAAGACATCTCCCTGTCTATCAATAGCCTCTGGCTCATCTCTCCGTCTATTATCAATAGCCTCTTTGAAAAACTCTGTTTCTCTGAACAGCTTAGTGGAATAAGGCACCTTTTCTTTCTACCTGATGTATTAGTTTCTATTCCTCAGGTCACCACTTGTGTGTTTACTCCTAAATCCTTCTCTAGCCATTTCTTCTCTTTAGCCTTTCAGTCCCAGAACGTCGACCTATTGAAACGTTCTTCAAGCCAAAGTTCTCTCTGTAGTTGTCATTCAAGAAATGTCCAAGCTAAATACCAACTATATTGATTCAATCAATCTGGGAAGACTTGCAAAGTTCATGAAATATCTGTCCTGAAGACTAAAGCACACACACACACACACATTTGTTCTGGTTCGATTCCTACTACGCAGTACTTTGAACATATATTTTCTATCATAATTTCGGTCAGTTAGGTATGGCATGCAGTAGCCATAGATAGATAGATAGATAGATAGATAGATAGATAAAGATATAAATTCGTATAAATAGTAATGATTAATTGCAAAAAAAAAAAAAGAAATAATAATTTAAGGCAAGAAATTGAGTGTATACTTAAATAAGTAGCTGCTATTTTGATGTAAGATCGGCGCAGTTTTCACTGCCTTTCAAGTTTAGAATATTTGTTAAATGGAACTCTTTTAATCGAGTGTTCAGTGTAAACTCTTATTTTGCATCTGTTAAGCGACTTTGCAAAGTGAAGAATGTCCGCCTACATAATTTTATAATTTTTGAAGGCATGATTTCAATCTAGAGCAGGGGTTCGCAAACATTTTTTAACTATGGACCCCTTTGATTACTATTTTATTCTGGTGGACCCCCATAGCCATTCGATGTTTAAAAATTAGTTTTATAGAAACGTCTTTCAAAATTTCTATTTGTTTTTTTTTTTCGCACAGTAACTTGTGTAGATTGAACTATGTAAAATGTTGGAGAAAAATCTGTTTCTTGCAACCAATATATACATCTAAAGCAAAACTTTTTCAGGGGCCCTTAAAATACTATTGTAGGTCCCCAAGTTTACTATTTTGTTGCGTGGACCCCCAGAAATCTTATATGGATCCTCCGGGGCCATGTGGATCCCAGTTGGGAACCACTGATCTAGAAACTGAAACCAGCAAATGAATGAAAAAACCTGCCAAATTGAGAAAACACACACACACGCACACCAGCGAGAGAGAGAGAGAGAGAGAGAGAAAGAGAGAGAGAGAGAAAGAGAGAGAGAGAGAAAGATAGAATAAAGACAAAGAGATTGGGAAAAATTGTACATGTGTTTAATTTCTTTTATGTTTTACTTGTTTCAGTCATTAGAGTGTGGCCATGTTGAAGCACTGCCTTGAAAAATTTTAACAAATCCAGTCACAAGGTTTTGGTCGGCCCGCGATTGTAGTAAAAGCAGTTGTCCAAGGTGCCACGCAGTGTGACTGAACCCGGAACTATGTGGTTGGGAAGCAAGCTTCTTTTATTCATTCAATTGGCCACAAGGGTCTTACAAAGAAAGGAAGCTGTGGGCTGGACATGGACATAATGAGATGAAATGATAGACGATATGATAATAATGAGGGCAACAGCAACGCCTGCCAATTGCTGTTTACCCGAACACATTGTTCTTCATAAATACATATTGAGTCAACAAATCTCCTACATCACAAAACATAAAGGAGGCAATAAACCTCTTACAAGAAAGCCATTGTGAAGCAGTAAACTTCTTACCACACAACCACATCTGCACATTATAAACAAAACCACAACCATCACTCGCAAGCGAGTATGTGACTTGGTGGCATGTGCAATGTTTTTGCTAATTGCTTTGGTCTATGCAGTTGCGAGAAAACATAGACATTCTCTTTGCCCTGTTACCCAGCGGAACATCGAGGTTGTGACATCATGAGGGAGATAAGGTTTCAGAGCACTTGGCTGGTAAATTTTCGGCTGTGTAGACTGGCACAAGTTGAGATGGAGAGACTGGCTTAAGGACACATCATTCAAACGATCGAGGTATAGAACACATGAGCTTATAATCGTGAGCACAACATCCTACCTACTAGAGCACGAACCTTCAGACACAAATTACATTTTATTTATCTTCTTTGACTTGTTTCAATCATTGAACTGTGGTCATGTTGGCACCGCCGTGAAGGATTTTAGTCAAACAAATCGACCCCTGTACTATTTTTCGCTAAAGCTTGGTACTGATTCTAACGTTCTCTTTTTCCGAACCACTAAGCTACGAGAACATAAACAAACCAACACCGGTTGTTAAGCAGTGACTGGTAACAAATACAAACACAAACACAAAGAGCGTGCAAGCACGCACGCACGCACGCACGCACGCACGCACGCACGCACGCACGCACGCACGCACGCACGCACGCACACACACACACACACACACACACCACACACACACACACACTCACACACACAACTTTATACGACAAGCTTCCATGCAGTTTTCGCCTACCAAATTCGCTCATAAGACTATGGTCGTCCTGAGGTATATTAGAAGACATTTTCTCAAAGTGCTGAAAAGTGGGACTGCACCTGAAACCACGAAACTGCACAGCCAAAATTTATTCATAACACAATATGAAAAAAAAAAAATCTACGACGTGTGATCGACATGTTATACTCTGCTGCTGATGTCTAATATACTGAATTGTGCCCTATTGTTGTCTTTTACCACAGGGATCAAAGATCATACTTTTTCTTCTAAGCATATAAATTAACTTTCAGAAATAATTAATTCTTTGGAAATTATCTCCCCTTTTCTTTGGGTACTACGAATTCTTTTTACCCAACAAAGGCGGAATATCAGTTAACTGAGAACTTTTGGCGCGTCGATGACATTTAATACGCCAATCCCAACCCTTTGCCAGTCCAAAGCATTTTCATAAGTTTGTCCTATACGCTCATGCTTGTTTTCATATGTTTAGTTAGCCCTGGTTTCATACGATCTGCGTAATGCAAAGCTTTCCTTTCATAAGTCCCAAGTTACTCTGGTGGTTGAAAAAATTTGGGAATGTGTATCATACATGGTGTATATAATGCATGGACGCCAGGGAAATATGCCTTGCGTATAATGTGTGATATACAGGTAAAGGATTAACTTATACATGTTTTACATTCGTACATGGTCAAAAAGATAAAAACGGTTTAGATGAAAAAAATTGTTAAATGACAGCTACTTATTTCATCGAGCCCCGCGTCTCCCACATCGCAAAGATGAAAAGCAAACCAGACCGTAATTGGGTTTAATTTCAGAATGTTAAGAAAAATTGTTTAATTGAAAAATTGGTTAATTGAAAAATTGTTCAACCCGAAATTCTACGAGAGTTATTATAGCATAGGGAAGTAACTCCAGTAGAACTTGATGTACGCATAAACCAATGTAAGCGCCAACGAGGGAGTCTCTTCAAGCTATCTTCGACACACTAGAAATAGCAGCCAATTCTCTTTGAAATCACACTTTGTCTTAAAACATATAGTGGTTCTAGATATATTATGACTGCGAAAAATACCAAGTTGTCTCGGCTGAAGTGCCTTTGATAACAGATCAGTTCTATCATGGTTGACGACGGGCTAAACAGCAGCAGTTTCAATAACACTCCCATGCTTATCTGCTTTTTGGACTTCTGCTGTTTCATCTAAACTAGGAACCTTTTATGTTTTTGATTCTTAGATGGCTTTTGCTATTTCTTCAATAGATGTTTAAAGTACAGTCATTTCCAACTCCTATTGGAGTTACGAATCAACAGAATTTCTTATTAAACTTAAACATATAGTCCTGTAATGTAGTTTTATACTGACACCCATGGCATAAAATAGCTGTACATGCCATAAGTATTAGCATAAAAACTACTGTGAAGAGCTATATAGTTTTAAGTTTGATAAAATCTATAAGTAAAAAAGGGGCAGCCATCAGTGTCAGTATTTCTGGAGATGTGGCCGGCGTCTTCATGACTTAGGCAATCATCAGAATATTCCTTCCACAAAACGCTTTGTTCCTGACTGTCGAAATATTTCCTCCATCTTTCCAAGATGTTTATATCATATGATATTAGTTTCCCACGGGTAGTTGTTTAGAGCTCTATATTTTACTTGTAATTTTGTATATTATTCCGTAAGTTTTCTGGCTCCTTTGCTGTCTCCTGCATTGGATAGTTAATTTATCCGCCTTATCAGTGTCCACTTACAAGAATCTTTTTTATCTCTTCTTAAACGCTTTTCCACTTCTTTGTTGAAACTCCTGTATTTAGCTATTTTAACGTTAAGGTTAATCTTGTACGGTTACTCTTTTACTTGTTTCAGTCATTTGACTGTCGCGATGCTGGAGCACAGCCTTTAGTTGAACAAATCGACCCCAGGACTTATTCTTTGTAAGCCTAGTACTTATTCTATCGGTCTGTTTTGCCGAACCGCTAAGTTACAGAAACGTAAACACACCAACATCGGTTGTCAAGCGATGTTGGGGGGACAAACACAGATACACAAACATATACACACACGTATATATGTATATATATATATATATATATATATATATATATATATATATATATATATATACGACGGGCTTCTTTCAGTTTCAGTCTACCAAATCCACTCACAAGGCTTTGGTCGGCCCGAGGCTATGGTAGAAGACACTTGCCCAAGGTGCCACGCAGTGGGACTGAACCCGGAACCATGTGGTTGGTAAGCAAGCTACTTACCACACACAGCCATTCCTACGCCTATGTTGAAAAATGGAAATTGCAATTTTTGGATATACGCTCGAGTCACTGGCACGCCACGAATATGATAACATATGATATTCGCTACAACTGCATGACATTTTGCTCAGTATATTAAGGCAATGAATAACATAAAAGCTTCCCTTTTGAATATCAATATTTTCATGAACTTCATCATGAGTATGAACAAGAATTTGAGTAACTTTTAATATATACCAATGTTCCATAGCCTTCTGAAGTCTAAAGATTTCTAAAGGCACTGTTTCAAATTGTTTTAAGTCACGTAAATGAGATAAGGTGTAATGAGTAGAAAAAACAAACGTGTGATAGCTATTTTCTTTCTAATATACTCAACGAATTAAATGGGATGAACATTAAAATTGTTGAAGATCAATACAATTCATACTAAACCAAAATGAGTTTAAATCCTTTTATCAGCAAATTGCATTTTACAAAAAGAAAAAGAAACAGAGCCTTAATAGATGAGATTCCACCGTTTCCAAAGGGCTCTGAAAGATATGGTAACCAGATTAAAAAACTCTGATGAAATGAAAATACTCTTAAGACCATAGATATGTCTGTTTCCAGCGCGTTTGTGTATTCAAATCTATTGGAAGAACTAATAAGTTTACAGAATCATTTTGAAGTTACATTGTTTCAACAAAATGAATATGAAGCATTCCGGCTAAGAATTTTAAGCTTTGGTAAGAAAATAAAATTACTACTTATTGTTTTTCTTTCGTCGCACTTAGTCGAAAAATGATTCAGTGCCGCGTAACAATTTTAACCAAGCAATGAAAATGATTAAAAATAACTACAAGAAGAGACTTGCGACTTTGGCAGCCATTGAATCTAACGGTGAGAAATGATCAAACTATCGTCAAAGTCAGAGCACACACAAATTTATATATAAACTTATAGATTGCTGTTTTGCATTATTTTTTGCTTTGCAGTTATGCTCATGTTCATTATTTAAAAATAAATTCGTACCATTGTTATTTTTTTTCGAATTACTTGTCAGGGCAAATACGTGGATGATAGTAACCTTCCATATGCATAACAACAACAACTATAATAATAATAATAATAATGATAATAATGATGATAATAATAATAATAATAATAATAATAATAATAATAATAATAATAATAATAATAATGATAATAATAATAATAATTTTATGATTAATGAGCTATTTACAGGCAAATTAACAAAGAGTGGGGCGTTAGTTTTCAAAATATTTTATAGGCTGCACAAAATGACAAAGGATCAAAGACAGCTGTTAAAGAGCGGTCTGTATGGCCGCAGTGCAATATATAAAAGCAGGTAAAGAATTATCTATCTATCTATCTATCTACCTATATATATATATATATATATATATATATATATATATATATATATATATATATATATATATCACTTTGATCACTTTGACCGACCAGTCCGTCAGGCGTCCATTTGACACCGCTGGTCACAGCACGCTGTCCACTCCTCTCTGGATCGCGCCTCTCTCATCCACGTGATCCCAATCGTCCTCTTGAAATCGTCACTCCACCGTCGTGGAGGTCTTCCGGGTGGTCTTTTCCGCTCACGCGGGTACCACTCGACAACTGTGTGCGTCCACCGATTATCGGTGAGCCGGGCGACGTGTCCAGCCTATCTATACTTGCTGCGAGTATACTCTGCGATGACATCTCTCACGCTGGACTTCTTTCTGATGCTGCTGCTATTTATGTGCTCTCTCAACGAGATACCAAGCATTGACCTTTGCATGGCTCTTTGAGCCGTTATCAGTCTTTGCTCTTCTCTCTTTGTGGTAGCCCATGTTTCACTACCATATAACATTGCAGGCAGAACTGCACTGTTAATGAGGTTGGCGCGGGTGGTCCTGTCCAACCTTCCCTTGAGCACATCCCTTATGCCATTGAATGCCTTCCATCCGGCCCTTACTCTCCGATACCTCCGACCGATCTAGCACCTTCTGCTCTTCCTAATCTCACAATGCATCCATCTTGCCATCGTATACTCGCTTCCTTCTTCCAGCGTGTCTCGCACAGCCCTAACACGTCGCACCTGATCTTCTTCCTCTCCTCCATTAGGTGGTTCAGTTCTTGCCACTCTGCAGTTGTAGATGCGTATGGCAAGTTTAGTCCTGTTCCATGACGGCTTTCGGGAACCTGTGATTCTTAGCAGCCTCTCGTCGCTCGAGTTGCACTCCATCGTCATGGAGTAGCCCGATTGACGTGCAGGGTACTGAGGCCCTTTTCCTTTTCTCTTCGTTCTTCGTGCTGTTTTAGCCATAAGATGACGCCATCCCACTGGCTGGGCGGGCAGGCCGGTATTTTGTTGGATGGCCGTTGACTCTTCAGGAGTTCATCCGCCCTTTGTTGGGTCTTATTTTTCCATCCCACAGGGAGTCCAACAGCACCCTCCTCACCAAGCGAACCTGGTGGGGTTGTCAGTTTAGTCGCCGACGTCCCGACCATGCAACAGGTTGTACTGGATTACATGTTACCAGTAGCACTCTAGAGCGACCTGACATAATATATATATATATATATATATATATATATATATATATATACACATGTATATCCATATATATATATATATATATATCACTGTGACCGACCAGGCTATCAGATGTTGCTACACATCGCATTGTTTTAGCCTTCAAATGACGCCATCCCGCTGGCTAAGCGAGCAGGCCCAGAGAAGAAAGAGGGAGAGAGAGTTATGGCGAAAGAGTACAGCAGTGATCGCCACCACCCCTGCCGGAGCCTCGTGGAACTTTAGGTGTTTTCGCTCAATAAACACTCACAACGCCCGGTCTGGGAATCGAAACCGCGATTCTACAACCGCGATGTCGCTGCTCAAACCACTGGGCCATTGCGCCTCCATATATATATATAAACACATACGCACACAGGGTACGGTGAACAAACTGTCGTCTAAATTACGCAAAAATGAAAATAACACTGACACTCATTTTAACAGATATATTTACAAAAATTGCATAAAATATCTTGAAATACTAAAGAGTAAACTTATTCAATAAAATCGCCATTTGCTTCAATCTCCTGCAACTCTTCCGGATGATTTCCTTGTTTAAGTTGGTGTTACGCGGAGTTTTGTTGGTCTCTCGTTCAACAAGGGGGTTGTAGTCTGAAGAGTTAGGTGACCAGATGTTAGGAGTGATGTAATCGCAGAAATTTTTAGACAGCCATAACTGGGTTCTCCTGCTTATGTGGCCTGGTGAAGAGTCTTGTTACCAGACACAGGGTCTTCCAGCAGCCAGCCTCTTGAACCAGGGTAGCACTACCTCCTCCAGTCACATATGTAGGACTCCTTGTTGAGTCTGAGGGCATGTAGGAAGATGAATGGAGGCATAACGTCCTCAGATTGCACTGTCCCCAGATTGACACCCAAACACTCTCAAATGTTCGTAATGGAGCTCTCGGCACGAATACCAAACAGTACAGTATGTCGTTTCCAAATTTCTGGCAGAGTGAATTGCGTCATGGTGTGGTTTTCCTCACAGACGGTGCCCAACTGACCCTACCATTACTGCTGGTTGATAAAATCAAAAACAAGTAATGCGCATACTCTAAATTAAAAATATAAAATGGCGACAATTTACCCGCACATATATGTACATACACAACACACACATACATGCGCACACACATACGTACACACGCACACACATACATACACACACGCACACACAATCATGCGCACTCACGCACAGGAATGCACACATACCTAACACACACAACCCCACGTACACACCCCTACGCATACGAACATACGCACATTCACACGCACAAATACATGCACATACATAACTACACGCACACATACACACACACGCACACACACATACACATGCATACACATACACACAAACGCACGCGCACAGGAACGCACACATATCTCCCGAACACACAAAAACATACATATACACATACAATTACACACACGGGCATACGCGCGCATACGCGCGCACACACACACGTACACACACGCACGCACACATACAGGAACGCACATATAACTCCACACAAAACCCCACACACAACCCCACGTACAAACACATACACACACGCACATACACACACGCATATACACACACGCACATACACACACTTACACACAAATGCACACACACTTACACACAAATGCACACACACTCACACACGCATGCACACATACAGACGCAAGCATACACACCACACACACACACACACACAAAACATAAATACACGCACACACATACTTCAAACTGCCAGTCAAACACCTTTCTACTGACCATTATATATATATATATATATATATATATATAATATATATATATATATATATCATATAATTAAGGGCTAAAGAGGGTTATTCTAAAGCCAAATACACTGTTTTATCCACTTATAATCCGCTTGTTACAGGAAAATTGAAACTGAAAACGGGCAACTAACCTTTAGAAAATTTAAATTTCGTTATCTCTATATTGAATCAATTTCGGACTTAATCTTATAAAAAAAATATATTCCTTCTTCAGTAGGACTTTCGATGGGATATAAATAAAATACTCACGTATGATCATGGAAAAAGGACAAGCTAAAAACATAACTACACTTGAGTACATCACTTATATCTAAAAATAAAAATTCTTTGGTCAGCCTCAGAAAACAACGTCCAGACCTTTCGCCGCTACAAATTGTAATGGTTACCAGTCCTCCTGTAGCAAGCATCGAGTTTACTACTAAGCAATATAGGATGAAGTCCCTTACTCTACAGCAAAGAAATTCATCAGGAAGCGTGGGCAGTATATTTAAAAAAACCGTTACGGTTGCAATATACATCATATAATTAAGGGCTAAAGAGGGTTATTCTAAAGCCAAATACACTGTTTTATCCACTTATAATCCGCTTGTTACAGGAAAATTGAAACTGAAAACGGGCAACTAACCTTTAGAAAATTTAAATTTCGTTATCTCTATATTGAATCAATTTCGGACTTAATCTTATAAAAAAAGATATATTCCTTCTTCAGTAGGACTTTCGATGGGATATAAATAAAATACTCACGTATGATCATGGAAAAAGCACAAGCTAAAAACATAACTACACTTGAGTACATCACTTATATCTAAAAATAAAAATTTATATATATATATATATACATACTGCATTTAAAATTATTAACGACGTAAAATTAAAAAAAATATATTTGAAAACTACTCGTTAGAACTGAACGAAATTTTCACAGAATGATAACAGTTATATGTGCGTGGTGTGTAAAAAACATGAGATTCCACAAATAACACAGAAACTACGGCCATTTACTAAATTTACGTAAACTTTCACTGTTTCAAATTATTAACAAGCTGTAATTAAAACGCATGTACACTAGAAAATACTAATTTAATTTGGTGTAATACTGAAATGAACACATACAATCATAAATATGGAAGGAATAGAAATAATCAAATAAACAGAGTTCAAAAATTATAGTTGATCTTTTGTTTGAAATTAGACTGACCTTCTCTTACGTATCTTCGTAGGAGATGTAACAAATATTTTCACAGTTTAATGATATCTTTCAATTATTTGATATATTTCTAATGTTGATTTACCTTTTGCAAGTTCAGAAGTAATAACAAATTCCTCTGAAGCAGTTAAGTCACATTTACGACCTATAATTACACGATTATCAAACCACTCATTCATAATTTGGAACACTGGAGTTCGTGGAAATCATGCAAATAGTCCCAGTTTGTTTACACGTCCGTAAAATCTCACACCACGCGCATATAATTGTTGCCATCATTCTGTGTAAATTTCATTGAATTCCAACGAGTAGTTTTTAAATATATAAAAAAAAACGTTAATAATTTGAAACGCATTGTATATATATATATATATATATATATATATATATATATATATGTGTACGTTTATGTGAAAGTCGGTACACTTATGTATGCATGAATATAACACGTGCGTTTGTGTATGTGTATGAGTGTGCGTGTGTGTGTGTGTGCGTGTGTGAGTGTTTGTGTTCGTATCAGTGTGAAGAAAGATAGAAAGGAAGGGAAAGGAGCAATAAATGGTGTCTTTAGGCCGGCTAAGCCCTTGGGAGAGCTGACCTGTTGGGTCGAGGTCAAAGTGTGGGTATGTATAGATATATGAGCGTGTATGTATGGGGGTGTATATCCCCCTTTATATTTGTATTTGTATTTATATTTATATTTAGTTTTAGATATATGTGTGTAGGGATATGAGTGTATGTATGAGTATGGGTATCGGTGTGTACGTAGATGTATGTAAATGGGTGCATATGTACATGTGTATATGGATATGTGTGTGTATGTATATGTGTATATGTATATATATATATCAACAATTGAGGGTAAAATTAATTAGTTATTAATCAATTTCACCAAGTAATGTTCAGTATGTAAAAGGATCATTTAAGGCGAATTCACTCAAATGATCTTTGTACTTGTGATATTTTACTGTTTTTACCTCCATATCTTCGTGAGTTGTCTTTGAGTAAACATTATCTGCGAGAAGTTTTCTTAAAGTAGTGGAAATGGCTAAAAACTTTTTGGCTGCTATTTCTAGAAAGTTCAGTATGTGGCAAAGTAATTTATTTTACTAAGCCCTAATTATATAATGTAATATTTTGAATTCGCCTTAAATGGTCCTTTTACATACTGAACATTACTTGGTGAAATTGATTAATAACTAATTAATTTTACCCTCAA
>NC_043000.1:63039966-63069966 GCF_006345805.1 Octopus sinensis | reverse complement strand
GATTATTCAGTGTGACCTCTATTTTTTTTAAGATGGCAGAGTATGATTCTGTGGGCGATTTGGCTGCTACGTTTTGCAAGCGGAGCTACTACCTAAATATAGAACCCATAGAGGGCACACTTAATCATTTGATTATTGTTATTTATGTCTAGGTCAGCCTGATAGGGCAGATCTAAGATTAAAGTATTCCATCCACGACCATCACGTCTTGGATTACGCTACTTAATGTGTACGTAATTTCTTTTAAAGCGGCGGAGTGTAAGTTGATTGAGATTTGGCTGCTATTTGTGCCGGATACAACGATCATGTAGATTCAACATAGTCACTGAAAGTGTTAGAAATGGCAGTCAAATCTCCATTGCAGAGGCTGCCACGTTGCTTGGTAAACGAAACATGTAATCAATTCATTAAAGGTTCGGATGTAAATCTATAATGAATAACATATAAAAGTTGCAAATTTAGTTTCACCATGAAATACTCCTTTTTATCTAAATCCAAATAAAATACTGATAGATGTTATATCAATACATGATGTAATATCATCCTCTCATTTGTATATAAAGGCTGTGAAGTGGCAGAATCGTTAGCATGTCGGGCAAAATGCTCAACGGCATTTCGTCCCTCTTTACATTCTGAGTTCAACTTCTGCCGTGGTCGACTTTGTCTTTCGTCTATCGGGGTCGATAAGTTAAGTACCAATCAAACACCACCTTTTATCAATTCAAAATGAACAATTAAATTACATCATCTAGAAAATTACATATAATAGAAATATTAAAATTAAAATAACAATAAAATACCAATGATTAAGTAAATTGCAAAAAAATAATAAAAACGTATATAATTGATAGAATATATACGCTTTTATTATTTTTTTGCAATTTACTTAATCATTGGTATTTTATTGTTATTTTAATTTTAATATTTCTATTATATGTAATTATCTAGATGGTGTAATTTAATTGTTCATTTTGAATTGATAAAAGGTGTTTTTTTCTAATTTTATATATATATTATATTGCGTGAAATTTGATTTAGTATTTCTAAATTGAATTTTTTTCCCTGTAAGTTAGGATTAATATTCCCTCAAATAATTATATATATATACTCCCACACACACTCGCACATACGCACACACACACACACACGCCCGCCCCCACACAAAACTCCACACGCTTGGCTACACCAATGCATCTACACACACTCCAGCTCACACCTCTCTTTCTTCCTCTCACACATGTGCGCGCGCACACACACGAATACACACATACACACACGCTTGCGCGCACACACACACACACACACACAACACACACACACAACACACTCACACACAACACACGCACATATGCACATATATGCACGCACGTACATACACTTCCACATACACAGAGATACACACACATACCCACACGTACAATCGTAGGTACACATACATACACACACACGCACACACACGCGCACACACACACACAAACACACACACACACACACACATATATGTAGACGCAGGAGTGGCTGTGAGATAAGTATCTTGCTTACCTGGCGGAGTATACGGGCCCAAGCGATGTTGTGGAGAATAGTGACAAAAGCCTCAGTGTTATAATGTTTTTGATTTTGATTTTGATTTTTCTAGTTTCAGCTAGTGAGCTGTGGCCATGCTGGGGCACCGCCAATTGTATAATGTTAAATGTTTATTGCATGTTATTGTGTTTAAAAGGCTTAACGACCAAATTCTTAAATGGACTATTTGTCCAAACATTGTAAAACTGAAGTAAGAAGTTCATTACCTCGTTTTGTCTTTTTCTGTGAAAAAAAAGAAGAGAATAATATTTTAGAGAAGCAAAAAATCGGCGGGCGTTTTTGTCTTCTCCCATTAATATCATTCTTTTCATCATTCACTTCATTAATGTCTTTGTCCAGCCCGCAACCTACTCTGTATCATGCCTTTATGGCAAAATTTCTGAAATAAAGTAGCTTGCTTACTAACCGCATGGTTCTGGGTTCAGTACCACTGCCTGGCACCATGAGCAAGTGTCTTCTACGATAGCCTCGGGCCGACCAAAGTCTTGTGAGTGGATTTGGTAGATGGAAACTGGAAGAAGCCCATCATGCATATATATTTATATTGACAACCGATGCTTGTGTGTTTATGTCCCCGTAACTTAGCGGTTCGGCAAAAAAAGAGACCGATAGAATAAGTACTAGGCTTACAAACAATAAGTCCTGGGGTCGATTTGCTCGACTAAAGGCGGTGCTCCAGCATGGCCACATTCAAATGACTGAAACAAGTAAAAGAATATAAGAATATATTAATATATATATATATATATATATATATATATTAGAGAGAGAGAGAGAGAGTGATAGACATAGAGAGAGAGACACAAACACACTCATACGCACGTACACATACAGACAGACACACACATACTGACCATCTACACACTCTCCTGTTCCCCAAATCCAGCTTCTCTATCTCTTTCCATTTCCGGTCACTTCAGAAATGTAACCACACGCAGACCAATGGCGATGCTCCTTCTTCTTTGGACTTTTCCCTTTCTTCTTTTGGACGAAGAGTCATGCTCGAAACGTTGAAATTCTCTCCTTTCACCGAACGTCAAGCTAATATAATTCTTGTGCACGTCCTCACGTTTGCTTTTTTTTTTCTCTTTTTGTTTTTATTCGCTTTTTGAATTGTTTATTCGTTGAATTGGCTACACACACTCACATATATATATATGTGTGTGTGTGTGTGTGTGTGTGTGTGTGTGTGTGTATGTGTGTGTGAGTATATATATATATATATATATATACTCACACACACATACACACCACACAGTGAAAACACTGGATATTATAGATCGGGGTAAAATATGTATGAAGAAAATTATGGAAAGTCATGGCTGGAATGCTTTTGATTACAGGTCTGTTCGATCGGGGATTGTGTGCTACACGACTATGTTGTTGTTGTTTGTTCCTTCTCGAGCCATATCTGGCTCATAAGGGCCGGTTTCCCGGTTTCATTGACGTATAGGTTCCCCACCTGGACGGGACGCCGGTCCGTCACAGGTGACCTGTTAGATGCAGGAGGAAAGAGTAAGGAAAAGTTCTGGCGAAAGAGTCAGCAGAAGTTCGCCATTACCTTCTGCCGGAGCCGCGTGGAGCTTTGGTGTTTCGCTCATAAACATACACACATCGCCCGGTCTGAGATTGGAAACCGTGATTCTTCGACCGCGAGTCCGCTGCTCTAACCACTAGGCCATGTACCTCCACACTACACGACCATAATTCTCTATAGTTGTTGAGAAGGAAAAAAAAAAACGTCCCAATAAAGGTGGCCACGTGTCAATAGTTCTCTCTACGTACTCTCGCATAAAACGCTTTAGAATAACAACAGTAGATAACCACGAGTGAAAGCAACAGGAGGTAGTATAAAGAAGTCAGAGAAGACCTAAGTGTCTAACATTATCAGTACAGTATATGAGATAAAGTATAATTTATCCTTGCTAAATCTTATATATAATATCAAGTGAGATGGTTGTAATCAGTGAGTCGTACACAACCGGCTCAGTAAAAAGTGGGGGCCTAACTGGAAAAACTTCTGTTTGACGGGAAAACGAGGCGCTCACTTGGTTAACAACATCAAAACAACTGTTAAAGAGTGTTAACTTGAAAAAGCATAGAAAAAATAAACTAAACTACTAAACATACTTTTGCTAATGAAAAGATGTATGTCGTGTGAATAATGCAAATATAATGATGCACCTTACAATACGAAAAAAATCTACAAAAAATTGTAAAAGAGCTGTATTTGTGATATAGTTCACATATGTGCGTGAATGTTGTGTATTGTGCTCATTAATAATATTCAAGTTAAATTGTTTGATCTTCAATGCTTTAAAAGAGCAATGAACCGCGTTTTACATTGTTTCAATATTGTCTAGCTTGAATCAGGTAACTTTTAAAATAGTTAAATTAAAAGTAATAATAAAATTTAAACGGCATTGTAAATTTACGTTATTAGTAGTTTCTGAATTGGGTAGAAGGATAACAATTTTGAGGGAATGGGGTTGTTGATATCAATCTCGTACTTTATTTTATCGACCTCTGAAAAGATGAAAGCAAATTTAACTTGGGCGGGATTTGAACTCAAAATATCAACAACCGGAAGAAATACCGCAAGGCATTTTTTTCTACGATGCGCTAACGATTGTGCCAGCTTTCCATCCTAACACGCGCTAATAATACAAGCAATGTTGTCAAGGTATGTATTAACGTGCGAAATATCACTTTTCATCACGTTATTCTTTTGCCTCATTTGTGCTCTTAGCTTTTCAATAGATCAGTTAAGTTTACTAATTACTCGAACAATTACGTCTGGCAATTTCGACAATTGATTACTTACTTTCTGTGAAGAGGGAAACATTTTGTACCAGTGGATAAATACAACTCTTCACTTCAAGTAGAGCCAAACTTCCAATAATCAGTGTCCAGTATGGCGAAGTTTTGAGTTAAGATCTGGTTTTCCTATCTTAGTATATAATGTTAGGAAAGGCTGTAGTTTTATTTATAACAAAACTACGAGTGTGGGCTGAAAAGTTTACAGGCTGACTATGAATGAGTGCATGAACTGCAAATCTTGCAGGAATTAATTTCAACATTTCTTTCCAGTTAAACTGAAATCTCACTGTTCAAAGAAAAATTCAAAGTAACTAGTGGCCATTTCTCTTGAAAATCGACAAAATGTGGCATCACTGTGTTATCAATGAGTACATGCAGAAAAAGTATTTTGCCTCGAATGGCATTCATGCAGACATGGTTGCTACATTAGGGGACGATACTCCAGCTTTATCAACAGTGCAAAAGGAGCAGCTGAATTTAGGAGGGTAAGGGAGAACCTTGAAGATGTAATAACATACAAAGTTGGCTATCCATGCACCAAGCAAACACTGTCGAAGCACCTAACATTTGCCAGCCTTTGATTAACACTGCCGTTACTTCCCGCAAGCGAAAGTTGCTATCGTTTGCCCAAAGGTAACTCTGAATAAGAAAACCTATGGCACTTACGAACTCGTTTTTCATTACTTGCTTGCCAGCTGTGACCACTCGATGTGTTTCTTTTTTTAATCCAGTTTGACTTTCATTTATAAGACGGTGACATGGGATGTGGGAGAGATCTTAGAGATTTGGCTATTAATTCGTTAACCAAGTGAATTTTCTTAGGGGCCCACATGGCCCCTAAGAAAATTCATAGTGAAAGTGCTGCGCAGGAGTGGCTGTGTGGTAAGTAGCTTGCTTACCAACCACATGGCTCTGGGTTCAGTCCCACTGCGTAGCACCTTGGGCAAGTGTCTTCTGCTATAGCTTCGGGTCGACCAAAGCCTTGTGAGTGGATTTTGTAGACGGAAACTGAAAGAAGCCCGTCGTATATATGTATATGTATGTGTGTGTGTGTATATGTTTGTGTGTCTGTATTTGTCCCCACAACATCGCTTGACAACCGATGCTGGTGTGTTTATGTCCCCGTAACTTAGCGGTTCGGCAAAAAAGACCGATAGAATAAGTACTAGGCTTACAAAGAATAAATCCTGGGGTCGATTAGCTCGACTAAAGGCGGTGCTCCAGCATGGCCGCAGTCAAATGACTGAAACAAGTAAAAAGAGAGTGTCATGCCATAACGCTGGAAGATAAACTGGCTATAATAAACGTCATGAAAAAAGTGAAAAAGTGGTAGCAATTGCACGATCTTGTGGGATAAGTCAGACAACTGTATCGACTATTGTACATAATAAGAATAAAATTTTAGCACATATCAAATCCGAAGCCCCAGGGATGAAGAACACTGTCATCAATAAGAAAAGAGGTAAAATCTTTGAAGAAATGGAAAGTCTTCTTTCTCTTTGGATTGTTAGGTTGAATCGTCAGCGTGATACTATTAGTCAATAAATCATTCAAGAGAAAGCACTGTCTTTGTTTGAGGATCTGAAGGAAAAATATCAATATAAGAAAGATGTAGAGTTCAAGGCAAGTCAAGGATGGCCCATGAGATTTAAGGAGTGACGAAGTTATCACTCCATTAAGAAGCAAAGTGAAAGTTCATCAGCTGACGAACAAGCAGCAGCGTTAATGCATTAAAGAAAATCATCGAAGAAAACGGATTTCTTCCTCCAACAGATTTTTAACGTAGACAAAACTAGATTGTATTGGAAAAAATTGCCAAACCGTTCATTCATTCTCAAGGAGGAGAAAACTACTCCAGGCTACAAGGTCTCAAAAGAATGTGTGATCATTATGTTGGGAGGTAACTATGCAGGCGATTTTAAGTTAAAGCCATTGCTTGTGTATTGTGCACACAAACCCCATACCCTGAAGTACATGCCCAAGGCATCTCTCCCTGTTATAAGGATGGCTAATTCAAAAGTATGGGTTACTGTTGTTGTTTTTGAAGATTGGTTCTTCAATCATGTTAACTCAGCAGCAGGATAAGGAGAAGGCGATTCCTGTTAAGGTTTTACTTATTTTAGATAATGCTCCTGGCCACCAAGAAAACATTGTACATTTTGAACCCAACGTTACCGTCGTATACCTCCCTCCGAACACCACGTCTCTTCTGCAGCCAATGGATCAAGGAATAATTGCTATCTTCAAGCATTACTATATGAAGCGAACGCTGCGGCAAGCAATAGCTGCAACTGATCTTGTTGAGTCCGTCTTGGAAGAGATACGATATCTTACAACGATGTAAAGAACACAGCAGCGGCATGAAATGATGTACAGTGCACGGCTATGAATGGTGTATGGAAGAAGCTATACGTGCAATTCGTGAATGATTTTAAGGGGTTTGATAATGTTGCCAGCAACAAAACGTTGGCGATTACGAGCAAAGAACTGGAATTGAATTTGGAGAAGGTTGATTTCACAGATTTATTTGAAAAAGACAAGCAGCCCCAGACGAACGAGGATTTGCTAGAGCTTCACGAGCAGCAAAACAAAGAAGAGGAAGTCGAACCTGAGCCACGTCACTACGTCACTTTACCATGAAGAAAATGCAGCAAGCATTTGCATTATATCGAAAAAGGTCTTTCTATGTTCGAAGATATGGATCCAAATGCTCAACGCTTTTCCAAGATTATATGGGCTTGTCGCGAAGCTTTTGCTCCTTATAATGCAATCCTTGAAGAAAAGAAGACAGTTCAAGGTATTCTCAACCGGTTTTTTAAGCGCATCGAACAAGAGCAGCAGAGTCAGCTGTTAATGTTGACGATCCACAGCCATCTGCATCCGCGATGTAAACCACCAAATTTTATGTACGTATTGGTAAATTTAAAATAATTTAGCTTTTTTTTTTTTACTATTGCAAAATGATGATAATTATTGAATTTATTTTTAAAGCGTAAAAAAGGCTTTTATTTTACCATGTATTATTACAAACTGCATTCATAAATAAAGCGTCCGCGATGTACAGTAAACACCGCCAAATTGTATTTGTAAATTTAGATTACTTTTTTTTTTACTGTACTGTATTAAAAAATAAAAATTATTTGTTTGTAAGCTTAAAATAGGCAGAAAATGAAGACGAAAGACAGGCACGACTTGCAGCTGATCGTCTTCGAAAAGCATCACATCGTATGCGAGAAACAACACAAGAAACAGCAAACAGACTTGCAGATAGCCAACAAAGAATGATAATGTTCTTTCTTCTACTTCAATTATTACATAATTTTCTCTTCTAAAAATGCACACATACTGGAGGAGTAAATTATACATATAATAATACATTCAATGTGGCTCCAGATAAACAGCAAAAGTAATTACCCGATCAACGACGAGTATATATGTGTGTTTATGCGTGAATGTGTGTGCATATACATTTATGCATTTTCGTGTGTGTATAATGCTCCTTGTCAAAGCTATCCAAAGTTGTCTTTCGCGTGTATTAAATAGTTCAAATAAAAAGCAGACATCTTCAGTGATTATTTTATTTTTAAACGCTATAATTAAAAAGAGAATGTATTAATGTACGCCAGCGAAGAGGCGAGTGACAGATTTCCTCGTTCTATCATAGGCCGGTTTTTCAGGTCAGCTTGCTGAGAACGAAATATGTTTAAGTTAAAATCTAAAATATGTCTATTTATTTTAAAATACAGCGTAATTTTCCACTTTCTTGTTCTCTTTAATTTGGGATTTTCCCTTTTATCTTTCCTCTCTTCATGCTTGTAATTATGTATGTATGTATGCATGTATGTATGTATGCTTGCTTGTATGTATATAGACATGTACGTGTGTATGCATGTTTGTAAATATCGTTAGCATCCCAGGCAAAATGCTTAGCGGCATTTCGTCTGTCTTTACGTTCTGAGTTCAAATTCCGCCAAGATGACTTTACTTTTAATCCTTTCAGGGTCCATAAAATTGATCTCTGGGGGTCTATGTAATCGACTTACTCCCTGCCCCCAAATTTCTGGCCTTGTGCCAAAATTTGAAGCCAATATTTAAGTAAGCGCTGTAAGAAGGTAATATAGATTGTGTTCGCAATCAGGTTTCGATTCCAAGTTGATGCTGTTTCATTTTACTTAACCCGTCATCTCTCATTTAAAAAAGCATAGCCATAACACTGTCATATTACTGCTTGCTTAAAGTTTCCTTCTCTGCGAAAATATTATCAAGCTGTTAAGGATAATACAATTGTAAGCTATATTACCATTGGTGTTGTCCCATCAATTTTACTGAGGGCTTTCACAAAATGTTGATACATATAATAAGGATGCTTGCATGTATGTATGTATGTATGTATGTATGTATGTATGTATGTATGTATGTATGTATGTATGTATGTATGTATGTATGTATGTATGTGTATCTTTGTGTCTGTTTCTCTCCTATCACCGGTTGACAACCGTTGTTGAAGTTTTTATGTTCCCGTAACCTAGCGGTTCAGCGTAAGAGACTGACAGAATAAGTACAAGTCTTAAAAAATAAGTCCTGGTGTCGATTTGTTCGACTAAAACTCCTCAAGGCGGTGCTTCTGCATAGCTGCAGTCAAAAGATTGAAACAAGTATTGGTATAAAAGAAAAAAAAAAGAATCTCTCTCTCTCTTTCTACACACACACACACACACACACACATATATATATATATAGGTGGATGTAGGCAGTTGCTCGGTAACGAAATTTGCTTAGTGGAGTGCAAACTCAGGCCCAAATTTTTTTTACAAACTAGGCTGATTTTTTTCAATCTTAATATCAAAACAAACACAGATATAATGATATTTTTTCATTGTTATATATGGAAACGTAATGCTTGAAATCATTCTAAGTATTTTTCTATACTCGCTCGTTTTAGCGATGAAGTTTTCCAAGAGGATGTCCAAAGTGTTTTCATTGCACAAGGTTGTGTCACTGTGGTACGGAGTTAGGACTTTAAACAGCGAAGTATACTGAACATACTCTCGCTCGATGCAACAGACACAGGCTTGCAACATGGCGACGGCTCTTGATTGTGGAGTTTAATAGGTCATCAATTGTTCTAGTATTGAAGAGTCACTTCCAGTGCTGATCTTGTTGTTGTTGTTAGTGTTTAGTTGTGGTAAGGGTGGTAGCAGTAGAAGATGATAACAATGATGATGATGGATCACTTGTGGTATACCGAGGAAATGAGGAAGTGGATAGCTGAGTTGTGAAGGGTTGTTGATTGTGGAGTTTAATAGTTCATCAGTTGTGCTAGTATTGAGGAGTGACCGTGGTTGTTGCTATATTGTTGTTTTATATACAAAGACGCGACAGAACTAAATAGACATCGTTAAAATTTATTTAAATCTGAAATTATACATTCAAATTATTTATTATGTGGATATTTAGTAGACATGCCCTTTGCCTTTTCAAAGCAAGGATCTTATGCTCCTGATCAGATGACAAATATTCTCTTGAAGAATTTCTTGCCAAGTTCATGCAGTAATCTCAAAATATCTGGCTTTGAGGATGCTTTCTTGTTTTTTCTACGAAATGTACTGTCCATTATGCTCCAGAGACGTTCATTAGGCTTCACATCTTGTGACTGGCTTGGCCATGGAAGCTTTTTAACACCATTCTCTTCCAACCAATCTTGAGTCTTTTTAGCTCGGTGACAAGGAGCCCCATCTTCCATAAATAAAGAGCCTTCTTTAATCATTTCACCACCTGAGAAGATTGGAAGGAATCCTTTCTACAATATAGACACATATTTAGCTGAGTTTATGTTCCCTCGCACTCCACCAGCTTTGATCGACCATTGCTCCAAATTGCTCCCCCAGACCATCACAGAATATCTGCCGTGTTTCATTGTTGGCTGCAATCTTTTCACATAAAATTCTTGATCACAGAGTTTCCAGACCCACACTCGACCATTGTTAGAATATACAGCAAATCTGGACTCATCAGAGAATATGACGGTGTCCCAAAATGCTAGTGGCCTATCGACCATCTCACTGGTCCAATCTTTTCTCCGCTTGATATTTGTTGGTTGAAGAAACGGCTTCCTTCTTGCTGCTCTGCCATATTAGCCAAGTTTGTGGAGATACCTGATAACTATTCTGGACTGACATCAACTTGTTCTACTATGTCAGAGGCCTTGCAACGAGGATTATCCTCTTAACGAAGCGAAGAGTCCTGTCAGGGAGCTCTGGTTGACCTGGGCATGGTGATGTGAACTTCTTCCCATCTTTGGGAATTTCACAATCACTCTATTAACTGTAGAAAGCGGGATCCCAAAGTTTTCTGCAATTTTACTCTAAGTCCACATTCAAATTGACCCTCAATAGGCTTCTTTGAATTCGGACAGTTCCAAGGTTTCTTTTGTACGTGGCATGATTAAACAGTCACATATAGAGCCTGAAACATAATCATGTCAATTTATAAAAAGACATAAAACATTTCAAGTTAAAATAACTATAAAACGTTTCTATTTACTTCTGTTATGTGTGTGTGCGTGCGTGTGTGAGTATATATATATATATATATATATATATATATATATATATATATATTTATATATTCCAAGAAAGTTAGAGGTTGTGAATCCAGCCAACTAAGGGATAATATTTATCCAATATACTGCTGGTAGAATACCCAATTATTAATACACAAGTGTTTTTATTGCATTGAAATTATATTACCTAGTGTACTAAATGGGTGAAGGTAAAGTGTTATTCTACCATTAATTTATAGACCTATAAGAAAATGGAGGAGATCAATAGGTGGTTCATCAACTTTTAGACATTAAATTATGTCAACTTATTTATTTATTTACTAAACTGACAATTACAAGAATATACATACATGTATAACATATTATGCTTTACATATAAGATATAAAATATATTAATATATAAAGATACCAGTAATTATTACAATATAACATATATGAATATATATTGGGAAAATAACTTACAGCTGTTTCAGCCAAGAGGCAAAAATACCTCATTCTACCTTTATTACTCTAGGAGACTGAAGTAATAAGTAGATGAAATTGAGGTGCTTGGGTGTTTCTCTAGGCTTCGTCAGAGATTTTATAAAGTACATTAGGTTAAGTTATGAATAAATATAAATATAAAATAAATAAAAATACACATACTTTTAAATACTTATAAATAGATATACATACACATGCATATATAAATATATATAAATACTTTTATATATACTTAAATGTACATACATATTTACATTTATAAGCATACACAACAATCAATTATTATTAATATTATTAATAGTAGATGCATTCCATTATTCATATTAGATGAAATATAAACAGATTTTTGAAAGTTATAAGAACAGTAAATTTGCAATCAATATATCTTAAAGTTATTACAGTTATGTCAGAACGAAACTGCATACACATGAGGAACGTATATATGCATATGCACACATACATACACGCACAACTTTAAGATATATTGATTGCAAATTTGAAAAAAGTCCGAATTTTTTATATGTACATATGTACATTTTTTTGTATTAAACATATTTAATATTATCTGTATGTTGACTTGCTAAACTTTCTACTTGCTCAAGTTCAAATCTCTTGTTGCTTTAGTTCAGCGATACATCTTTCTAGGGATTTTGGTTTTTTTTCTTTATTTTAGTTCTTTGTTCTAGTTTTATGAAGAAACCTAACTTCAAGCAACTTTTCACAGATCAATTTTTAAACACTATTTTCTAAGTCTGGGAAAAGTAAGTAGTTCACCCGCTGCAACTCCTGTTTCCGGCCTTTGGATGTAGGTGGATATATATATATATACATATATATATATATATATATATATATATATAATATATATATATAATATATATATATATATATATATATATATATATATATATATATATATATATATATATATATATAAGCATATGTGGGTGGATGTGTACTGGATGTGTGTATAATTACGCATATGAATGAATTAACCATTCGTGGGCATATGAATGAGTTAAACATGTTTTTATAGCTTTGGCGCATGTGTAAATTGCAATTTAAATAGATTATTTGTCCTAAATACCGCAATACTTCTCTCACATGTTTTTAATAGCTTAGTTTTAGGTGAAAAACGTGTTTTACAAAATTGCATATAGTAAAGTATATGTGGCTGAAATGTAAGAAGCTTGCTTGCCAACCACATGTATAGCACCTTGGGAGAAGTGTCTCCTACTATAGCCACGGGCCGACCAAAGCTTTGTGAGTGTTTATGGTAAACGGGAAGTGAAAGACGGGGTACAAGATTGTACCCAAAAGAAAATGGAATTTTGTAATATTATTTAATTCACTTAGTTTTACACGTTTACACTTTTATCGCCTTCAGAGTATTTTCCCTGTGAAGCAATGCATCGGTCCAGACGCGTATTCCACTGTTGGAAACAGTCCTGGGACTCTTGCGAAGTGATACCTTCTAACATCTTCATCGTTTTTTTCTTTACCTCTTCCATGTCTGCAAAACATTTTCCTTTAAGGACTTTTTTCATTCGGGGGAACAGAAAAAAGTCGCAGGGGGCAAGATCGGGTGCATAGGATGGGTGGGTAAGCGGAGTCACGCATTCAGTCGTGACTGCTTTTGCTCTGCCATGAGCAAACGAGGCACAAATTTTGCTGCAATTCTATTCGTTCGCAATTCCTCGCTCAAAATTCGTGAGCAGGACACATCAGTCATATCAAGTTCGTCAATAGTTCGGTGACAGTCCTCCAAGTTCAGTTCATGACATTTCGTGATATTTTCATTCGTTTGGGATGTCGACGGTCATCCTGAACGAGATAGGTCTCTTCAAGCGAAAAGTGACCATTCCTAAAGCGTTAAAACCACTCATAAACTAGTAAGCTATGTGAAGTATGACAACTGTTTCGGCCACCGTTTTCCCTAGCAGAAAGCAGAATTTCACGGAAGCACGCTGTTTCTTCGTTTCAGCTATAGCAAAAATCGACGAACACGGGAAAAGCACTGAAAAACAAAGATGCACCACGTGGCAGTACGACTCCAGAGGACGATGCCGGTTGGTAGGCTGATGCCTGATGATTGCACCAAGGTACTTCTAGCGGCGGAAGCCTGAACTACAAAGGGCTTGTCGCACAGAGAACGTTTCCGGTTACTTTTGGTCACCTGCTCGTTTATGTATGTGTGTTGGCTTGATAACTGGTGCTGGTGTGTTAACATCCTCGTAACTTAGCAGTTCAGCAAAAGTGACCAATAGAATAAGTACTAGGCTTAAAGAGTTAGCGAAAATATAAGTATCGATTCATTCGACTAAAAAATTCTTCAAGGCGGTGACCCAGCATGGTCGCAGTCTGGAAGGTGTTTATAAGCCATTTAAAAACACTAAAACCGTTAGATTCACTTCAACATTTAAATTATATTTGTCAAAATATTTTCCTCGCTTTGAAACCGTGATCTGTTCACTGACAAAATTCCGTGGGGCATCTGAGAAAATGACAGTTACTTTGTTTGTTTGTTTGTATGTATGTATGTATGTATGTATGTATGTATGTATGTATGTATGTGTGTATGCAAGTATGTGTGCAAGCAAGTATGTGTGCATGCATATGTGTACATGCGTGTGCGTGCGTGCATGCCTATATGCATGTATGTATGTACGTATGTGCTTATGTATATATGTGAGTATTTAGGTATGTAAGTGTGTAGACGTGCCTGTGTGTGTGTATACATGTATGTACATGTGAACGTATGTTTATGTACTGACATGTGTGTCTGTTCAAGTTGTATATATGACTGTTACCCTGTCGAAGGTTGTGTGTGTGTGTGTGTGTAATGTGACCTCGTGTGTATCATTGGCGATTTTTTTTCCTCCGTCTTCCCTTCTCTGGATCTTTCCTTTTCCTATGTTTCTGACGAAGAGCTCCGCTCGAAATGTAAAACCCTCCTCTTCCCTTCCTTCCTGAGCGTCCAATAATACTATATTTGTTCCACGTCCTTGCGTTGTTGTGTTTTCATGTTTGGATTAACTATATATATATAAATATACACAACCTTCGACAGCGTAAGTCATATATACAACTTGATCAGACACACATGTCAGTACATAAACATACGTTCACATGTATATACACATATACATACACAGACACGTCTACACACTTTTCATACCTAGAATCTATTCCATCTCAATTACAGATTTTTAAAGTAATTTTTTTTAACTAAACAATTTGAAACTTGAATACTGGTAGAATTTTTCACGTAGGACACGGTTTATTCTGAATATTCTTGACAAAATTTCGTATTGTAGAAGTTATTTCGTGTTAAAGTTGTCGTATTTGGGTAAATTAGTTTAAAGGACCCTATGATTTTACCCCATTAAATCTAGTTTGAAGAGGATCTAAAACGTAAAAAGGGATCAGTTGACTCAGTGGGATTCAATTAAATTTAATGGATTTTTAAATTCAAAAGCACCCAAAATAAAAAAAAGGTTCAATAATTTTAAAAGAACTTTCTTAGATTAAAAAAATTAAGCAAGTAAATATTTTACAAATTATTTAATTGCTCTAAACATACTTTTAAATTGTTACCCACAAACATTGGGCTTCTCTGAGTTAAAGGGCCCATATTGGCTCATACATTGGAAGCTGCCTTCGGAGAACTGGTATTTCGACAACTGTAAACCATGGAGAATGTGTAATCGTGGTATGTGATAAATAAATGCAGGAATTGATGTAAATTAGAGAGAAGTGTTTTTTTTTATATATTTCCCAGTCAACAAAAATTATTTTTACCTACAAAGCACCGCCACTTCCAATTAGTTACAAATGAATTCTCTGTAAATTATAGACTGGTTAGGCCACAGTTTCATATCTGAATCTCCTAAAGAATACTTGAAGATATGTTGATTTACAAACTTGGGAGTAAAATTTACAAATTCTGATCATTTTGAGAATAGGACATTATCGACATTCCTGGGTGCAGAACAACGAGTTCTACCAGATGGTTAAAATATATATTTATATGTATGTGTATGTATGTATATATATATATATATATATATATATATATATATATATATATATATATATATATATGTATATATATATATATATATATATATATATATATATATATATATATATATATATATATATATATATATATATATATATATATATATATATATATATATATATATATATATATATATATATATATATATATATATATACATATGAAGGCGCATGCACCAGTGGTTAGAGCATCGGGCTCACACTCATCAGTTTTTGAGTTTGATACCCGGACAGGGCTTGTTGTGTTTTTGAGCAAGACACTTTATTTCACGTTGCTCCAGTTCACTCAGCAGTAGAAATGAGTTGCAATGTCACTGGTGCCAAGCTGTATCGGCTTTTACCTTTCCCTTGGATAACATCACTTGAGACGGGAGGCTGGTATGCATGAGCATCATGCGAACTTCGAGTATTTCTATTTCTTGTTTCTGGAATATTTAATATATAATAAAATAATTACAACAGGGCTTATTTTAAAAGGCCCTACCAATTTTCTTTACCGTTGATCCGTGCATGCGCGCACGCGCGCGTGTGTGTGTGTTTAATTGTTGCCTGAAGGATGTATTTCAAAGGTTTAGTATGAGTAAACATGTTGGGAACATTGTTCTACCGTCTTTAAAAAAGGACACCTTAGATGACGTACCTACGAAAAATACGTCATTTTCTCGGCTGATATGTCTTTTATCCTAGAATATTCCTCTATTAACAACGTTCTACTTTGTGGATATCATTTCGGTTATACAAAAAGCCTTCGAAGTAGACGCTCGACCTTATTAGTAACATCAACTAAATTTCCTTCAAATAACATTTTACAAGGACATGCACCCCCCACTACATTTTCATACATACATACATACATACATACATACATACATACATACATACATACATACGTACATACATACAGAATAATGTAGATTTGGATACCTAATATCTTATTATACGTATAACAAAGAGCGGGAAACGATGGCTTGTATGACCTTTATGACTCAGAATTATATATCAACAAGATGTTTATCATTAACAATTCCATGCAAAAGGATACTGATTAAATTATTACGTTGATGTTATTGGACACCATGTAAACGGTTACTTAAGATATTCATATATAGACACATCTTTTCACTTGAAACGAAAATAATATGCTATTGTTAATATAATACAGATGTAACCTATTTTTCAAGTTACTTTGCTTTGAAACTAATAAATGCAATTTTTGCCAATGCAGACCAATACTACAATCTCTGGGTGTTATTCGTGTTTTTCTTTGTCAATTTTGTATATTGTTATGTAAAAGTATTTTCTGGGAAAATAGGTGTGCAAACTACAGTAAATTTTACAATATATAAAATGTACTGTAGTAATGTTACATGTTTCAATATGAATATTATCTTGGTCTTTAAGGCGGCAAACTGGCAGAAACGTTAGCACGCCGGGCGAAATGCTTAGCGGTATTTCGTCTGCCGCTACGTTCTGAGTTCAAATTCCACCGAGGTCGACTTTGCCTTTCATCCTTTCGGGGTCGATTAAATAAGTACCAGTTACGCACTGGGGTCGATATAATCGACTTAACCCGTTTGTCTGTCCTTGTTTGTCCTCTCTGTGTTTAGCCCCTTGTGGGTAGTAAAGAAATAGATATTTCGTCTGTCTTTACGTTCTGAGTTCAAATTCCGCTGAGCTCATCTTTTCGGGGTCGATAAATTAAGTACCAGTTGCGTAATGGGGTCGATCTAATCGACTGGTCTTCTCCCCCAAAATTTCGGGCCTTGTGCCTAGAGTAGAAAAGAATATTATCTTGGTCTTTTAAATACATTCTTAACAATCAGAAATTAAAAAGTTTAAATATCGTATTGTTTAAAATCGAAGAAAATTTTAAATCAAAATAAATAATAGCTTAAAAGGAAAAAAACATACGGGAACGTGAAATTCTGAGTAGCAGTTTTTGTGATATTCTGTGATGCGTTTGCAGCTTTAATAATAAAACATATAACTCTAGCTCTGGTATTCGAGTACTATTTTTTCCCACCTTGTTCCACATTTATGTGCTTTCTGTGGTATATATATATATATATATATATATATATATATATATATATATATGTTAATAAAATAGAACATATGCATATATATAAACATATATGTACGTACCTACCTCTACATGTACATATACACGCATATATGTGTACAGGACACCAAAAAGACGTCGAACACATAGAGAGACGAAACACATAGACACAAACCAAGGAACAAGACAAGCAAAAAAAAAAAGGAGAGATACAGGACAATAAGCACAATATATATATATATATATATAACGGGAAGCTTTATGAAAATAAACAAAAGACGAAGGCAGGTGGAAAACAAACGAACAATTGTATTAGTATGGCGCTCAGGAAATATAAATAAAACAAGTCTTTAACGTTTCGAGCCTACGCTCTTCAACAGAAAGATACACAGAGAGAGAAAAACAGAGAAAGAAGGAGAGAAAAAAAAATGCGTGCAGTAGCTAACGAATCAACATGGCGATCTGATTTCGGCCAGAGGTCAAAGATCAAACATGAGACGCGAGAGCGAAATAAGGGGAGATAATAGGGTTGATAAAAGGGTTGAGGGACCAGCTAATAGTGCGTGGGAGGGGTCTGGATGTGTGTATGTATAGGGTTGGTGTATGTATTAGTATGTATAAGGGTGTGTGTGTGTGTGTGTGTGTATGAGAGAGTATTAGTGCGTAGGATTGGTCTGGACGTGCGTATGTATGGGGTTGGTGTATGTATTAGTATGTATTAGTATGTATTAGTACGTATTGGTATGTATAGGTGTGTGTGTGTGTGTATGAGAGAGTATAAGTGCGTATGCGGGGTCTGGACGTGTGTATGTATAGGGTTGGTGTAAGTATTAGTATGTACTAGTATGTATTAGTACGTATTAGTATGTATTAGTTGGTGTGTGTATTAGTATGGCACATCATATGTGATGTGATGTGTAAAGTCATGTGGTGTAGTGAGGAGAAGAGGGGGAGGGGGAGAAGAGGGGGGAGAGAAGGGGAGGGGGAGAAGAGGGGGAGGAGAAGGGGGAAGAGGAGAGGATGGGGGAGAAGGAAGGGGAGGAGGGGGATGAAGGAGGAAAGAGGGAGAGGGGGAGAGAGAAGGGGAGAGAGGGAGTGAGGGAGCAGAGGGAAGGGGAAGAGGGAGGGAGAAAGAGGGAAGAAGGGAAGGGGAGTAGGGGTGAAAGGATGAAGGACTGAATAAGTAGGGGTCGGGGGAGAAAGGATAGGTGAGGAGGGGGGAGAGGGGGGTTAGATGAGGAGGGGGGAGAGTTGAGACCAAATGGCGTATAAGAGCGAAGAGAGAAGATTAATTATTGTTCACGGCGCAAACGGGAATCCGGATGGCCTCTGTGTAAGGACAAACCGAACACAGATAGGTGTTGCAAGGAGTGACCGGTGGAGCGGAAATGGCGTGAGACCGGTGTGTCGTTCGCAAGGTGGATGTCACGAAGGTGTTCCGCGAACCGGTCAGCCAAGCGGCGTCCCGTTTGTCCGATGTACAAGGAATTGCAGAGAGAGCAAGAGATGCAATAGATAATATTGCTGGAGGTGCAGGTGAAGGAGTGGATGATGGGATAGGGTCGATGGTGGGTGCTAGTGAGGCGGGTGGTGTTGGAGAGGTAAGGGCAAGTGCGGCAACGTGGGCGGGAGCAGGGGAACGAGCCGGGTTGGGAGGTAGGGTCAGGGAAGGAGCTATGGACCAAAAGGTCTCGAAGGTTGTGGGCTCGTTTGAAAGAGGGGAGGGGTCGGTTAGGGAAGAGGTGTGAAGTGGACGGGTCGGACTGGAGATGACGGAAAGCTCGAAGAATGGTGCGTTGGAGACGTAGGGTCGTGGGGTGGTAAGTGAGGGGAAAAGGGAGGCGGGAGACTACAGGGCGGGTTCGGGGAGAGAGAGCAGATACACGGTCCACGGACCGTGCTCTGGCAAGGGCGGTGTGGATAGTGGTGAGGGGGTATCCACGTAGGGTGAAGTGGTGAGCCATACGTTGAGACTGAGTCTCAAAGTCATGGTCGTCACTACAGAGCCTACGTAGACGGAGGAATTGGGAATAGGGAATGGAAAGCTTGGTGTGTTCTGGGTGGGAGGAAGAGAAGTTGAGGTATGAGTGTGAGTCTGTGTGTTTGTAGTGAATGGAGGTGGTAAGAGTGGAGTGAAGAATGCTAACCGAAATGTCGAGGAAGGAGACAGAGGTGTTGGAGATAGTGGAAGTGAAGTGGAGGGCTGGATGGAAAGATTGGACGAAAGAGAGGAAGGAATCTAGATGTTCGCGGGAGAGTGAGGTGGCACCGATAATGTCGTCAATGTAACGACCATATAGTTCAGGAGTGGGACCAGTGAAATTAGAGAATATTTGGGCCTCAACATAGCCAACGAACAGGTTCGCATAGTTGGGGCCCATTCGCGTTCCCATGGCCACTCCCGAGACCTGATGGTAGAACTCGCCCGCGAACGAGGAGCAGTTCAGAGTAAGGACAAGTTCGGCCAGACGAATGAGTGTGGAGGTGTCATATATATTGGAAGGTTTGGAGATGATGTACAGGTATTATATATTAGAAAAAATGAGGTAATCAGATCGGATGGTTCATATTTATAGATATTTATTTATATATTACATTTTTTACATATATATCTCTATCATATCATTCAGATCATATCATTCGGATTATTAGCGCTTTCTCCCAATCCAGTGGGGTTTTCAAATCAAATCAAATTGATTTGAAAACCCCACTGGATTGGGAGAAAGCGCTAATAATCCGAATGATATGATCTGAATGATATGATAGAGATATATATGTAAAAATGTAATATATAAATAAATATCTATAAATATGAACCATCCGATCTGATTACCTCATTTTTTCTAATATATATATATATATATATACGTACACATAAATGTGTATGCGCACAAACCTACACAAGCACACACTAGTGTATATATGCATGTATATATATAGATGTATGCATATATATATATATATATATATATATATATATATATATATATATATATTATATATATATATATATATAATATATTAATAAATAAAACATATGCATATATATATACATATATGTACGTACCTACCTCTACATGTATATATACACGCATATATGAGTACAGGACACCAAAAAAACGTCGAACACAATGAGAAACGAAAACACAGACACAAACCCAAGGAACTGGACATTTTTCTTAAACAACAAAAAAAAGTAGAGTACAGGACAAATAATACAAGGAAAAAACCCCTTCTTCAGTCGCCATGGTTTCATCTACTCTACGTTTCGAAGGTGAAGGCGAGATGTATCTTCGATAGAAACTTTCCTTCCTGCGAAAAGCAAATCAAATAAAATTTGAGATCTTTTTGCAGATGGGTAAAAATGGTATCAAAAACAGGACAGTAACGACAGACATGAGCGATCGTTGTATTCTTTCTTGTCTTGAGGTGGATTCGCATGAAAAATAGCACACATATGCAGACGGGTGCATACATTGGAATGCGGTTTGTATTTTTTTCATAGCCCCCATACTTACCGAGAAAATCGATTACAACTTTTCTAATGGAATTCCCCTGTTTATTCCACCATTAAAACAACCAGTTGCTCGCACAGCCGGCATATACCATTTCGCTAGCAACAAGGGGAGTACAGGATGATAGTCAGCCAAAACTTTCGCTATGCTGTCTCTCTTCTTCTCTCTTACATACACACGCGCAAGCACACACGCACACACAAGCATACGCACACACATACACACACACATCCATTTTATATATCTTCTTTCAATTTGTGCAAATAAAATTTTTACGGATACAACTGCTTACAAAATTGGCATTAATATATAATTTCTTTCTATGTTCATAATTAAATCAATGTTTTAATGATTAGACAGAGGTCCAATAGAATAGCTCTCAGAAACAGACTACGTACAAATTCTTTCTTCACAACTCCTGAAGCTGTTTTCTGACAAGGAGGGAGGCTCCAATCAAAACAGGGGACCCGAAATGATAAGGTTGAGAAATGCTGTTATAGATTATACCTAACCGAAAACGATCACACCCACATCATCCAAATAGACCGGGTGAAACCGGGCTTAACTGATAGTATATATATGTATGTGTGTATATATATATATATATATATATATATATATATATATATATATATATATGATTTTGATTTGATTTTGATTTTTCCAGTTTCAGCTAATGAGCTGTGGCCATGCTGGGGCAATATATATATATATATAGAAATCCGCGAGCATCAGTAGAGTGTATATAGAACTTTGATATGGAGAGATGGAATGTATAGGTTTTATTACAAATCACTACAACAGTTTCTACTCATTATTGTCGGCTGGTACTTGCTGAATGTTACATTATACACATCTTGCTTTAATATGATCTAACAATCGCTGTATACATGCACGTCTTCAGGTGAGTGGTGGTCCACGTCACTGCTAAATCATCTTTAGTTTCTCTTTGTTTTATACTCACACCATTATATTAGTTTTAAAATTCATTGACAAAGGATAACACAGAAATATATAGAGATACAAATGAGAAAATACCAAAAGTAAATTAATGGAAATAAAAAGTAAAAAAATAAAGAAGCCTTTATTCACTCCATCTTTAATCACTGATTTGTCTCAACATTTAGGAAAATAAACAAACATTCTAAGATAATAATGTCGTTAAATGACAAACTTGAAAAAGTACTTGAATCTTGTGTCTGTTACGTTCTACTTCAATGGAAATCAGTGGCATATGGTCAATTCCTTAGCACTACGGGAGACAAAAGTCTGTCGGCTTACAGACTCAATTTTGACTGTATAGCTTAACTGTTGTAGACTTTGCCACAGTTGTTTTACGAGCCATTAAGAGAGGCTCGTAAAACCTCTCTTAATGGCTCTTAGTAAAGCTTCTTAATACCAAGAAGCTTTACTAGTACATGCACTCTTGTACATACATACGCACTGTTATGGAGGCCAGCTTAGTGGTGTCAGCTGCTCTACCAAGGGTGGAAGTTGACATGTCTGAGCCAACAGACAGTTTTTATTTACGAACCTTTACGTTCAAGCCCTGCCGCGGTAGGTCAGCATTGATTTTCATCATTCAGAGGCCGATTAAATATAGTGCTAGTTAAGTACTCGGGTAGATTTAAAAAAAAACCTATTAGGCGCAGGAGTTGCTGCATTGTAAGAAGCTTGTTTCTCAACCACATGGTTCCGGGTTCAGTCTCACTGCATGGCACATTGGGCAAGTGTTTTCTACTATAGCCCCAGGCCGACCAAAGCCTTGTGAGTGGATTTGGTAGACGGAAACTGAAGGAAGCCTGTCGTATATGTATATATTTGTGAGTGTGTGTCTGTCTTTGTCCTCCTCACCCCAACCGTCGCTTGACAACCGATGCTAGTGTGTTTAGCGGTTCGGCAAAAGGAACCGATAGAGTAAGTACAAGGCTTACAAAGAATAAATCCTGGGGTCGATTTCTTCGACTAAAATCCTTTAAAGCGGTGCTCCAGTATGGCTGCCGTCAAATGACTGAAACAAGTAAAAAAATAAAATAAAAGAATAAACATCCTGTACGTGAATGGAATTATACTAGAAGACTAGCTTGCTACCGACATTGCAGTTGCTGCTGTTATTGCAGCCGCTGCTACTACTGCAGAGGCTGCTGTTGTAATTACAGTAACGTCAATAAATGTAAAAAGTAAAATAACAATAACAATCATTTAAAATTAATTGAGTCTATTTATTATTATTCTTGTCTTTTCCGGTTGAAACATTGCTGCCAAGCTTAGACAGTCTAGCAGCTCTTCAGTAGCCTTGAGTGCACTTACTTGACGTCTTTCTATAATTACACTAGAATGTCCAGCGTAACCTTTCAATGACTCCCACTAAATGTCTCAGGGAATGACGGGGCGAAGAGATAGATAGATAGATAGATAGATAGATAGATAGATAGATAGATAGAGAGAGAGAGATAGAGAGAGAGAGAGAGAGAAAGAAAGAGAGAATAGGAGGAGGAGAGCATCATACGAAGCCTTATGTCAAAGGAAAGCAGACAAACTAGAAAGGAGGAAGAGCTGTCAATGAAGACTGCTTGCATGTAGGCTAGGTCAACAATCACTGAATGAGATGCGGTGGATGTAAGGTAGTTGTAGTGGCTGTAAGGGTTTTTAAAGTGAGGGAAATGTAGGCTACTGGGTGAAAACCTCTTCCTCTGAAGAAGACGTCTTGTTTTGGTTTGTAATGGTACTTTGTTTTATTTGCTTTGAATGTACGTCTTTTTGCTCCTTCATATCTCTTAAGTTCATTCACGAAAGTAAAAATCAGTCCCCGAGTGAGTGAAAATATAAAATTTTCAGGCAATGCTAAAGTAAAACGTCGAAGTTAAATAAACGTCATTTACAGTGGTCATGTTCCTATCAGCTGTCGATTCAACATCTAATCTGATTCTAGACTATTCTGAATTGTAGTTCCAACTGTAATTTAATTATGCAGCACTGAAAAAGGATTAAGTTAATGATGGTTGTTACAGCTTCCCAGAGACTAGTCTACCTTTCTAGAAAAATAAAATTATGAAAATTTCATTACCATCTAGATAGAAATCTACAGAGAGTTGTATGCAACTTTCTTTACCGAGTGTTATATAAATTTCTATTTAATGTATTTGTCATATTTTCCGCGAGCAGTTAGCAACTGCCAGCACCATTTAATCCAAATTACTTTAAGCGGTTGCTGTCTAGTGTAATTATTGTTGGCTTAAACGACCGTGTAGTTTTATATCTAGTCTCACTTGATCTTTTTGAACAATCTCTCAGTTTTATATAAAAAAAATACAGAGAATACACTTTTTTCAATGAGACAGAAAACAACTTATTCAACAAGACTTTTCAAGATTAACATTTTCTTGTGTTATTTATGGATCTTCTGATTTTTACTTATTTGTTGTATAAATGTACCTGTAAAAGAAATATAGTTTCTCGTAGATTGAGGTAACCTTCCCAAGTATGAAACTAAACTATTTATTATTTAAAAAACTCGATGCTCTTTCGATGATACTGCTAATTGAAATATCTCATTCTTAAAAGACGTGAGAAATTTTCGTACCACACAACAAGCTACAGAGCGTGGTACAGATGAATGCACGCCTACAGAAACATATGCACCTACATAATGTGATATCACAGTGTTACTTGGTAAATTATACATAAAAAATGTTGCAGTTGATTGTTAATTACAGATATTAGTGCTCAAAATCCTATACAAGCCACCAAAATTATTATTATACATGTATATGAAAATTGTCAAACTGCCAATCATTTTCTGCACATTCGTTTACCACCAACCCAAGAGCAAAAATCACCCTCCGGCAGGTGATATCGCTTACGTTAAAAAACTCCGATCTAGATAAAGCCTCATTTCACTCAGACGTTAAACTCTTACAATGAACAAATGCATCCAGTACAAGGCCATCTAAGAAGCCTTATAGGTTTCTGGGCAAATCAATGCACTGGACCATACAGATGTTCAGTTTGACTCACAGGTTTTTAAATTAATTTTTTTTAACTAAACAGTTTGATACTTTGTATACTGGTGGAACGTCTCAGGCAGAACACGGTTTACTTTGAACATTGAACTTTGACAAAATTTGGTATTTTAGAAGTTATTTCGTCTTAAAGTTGTATTTAGGTAATTTCAACCAATCAACGACGTGTATTCGGCTGAAGACAGCTAATGCTGTTTGCGATAGTAATCGAAGAGGAACAACTTTCAGTCCATTTCTACTAGTCAGCACCGTGCATTCCTTTGGCTCAAAGATCTGTGAGCCAAACTGAGCAGATCTATCAAAACAAAAGTTTTGTGGTCATAAATAGTGAAAGAAGTATGTGGTGATATCTTGATATGTTTGTTGTGACCATCATAGGGCAAGATGTAAACTCGCAGCAGGAATGGTTGTGGGATTAAGAGGTTTGCTTTGCAATCACGTGGCCCAGGTTCAATCACGTTGCACAGCACCTTAGGCAAATTCATATATAAACAGGTACAGGCGTCCATTTTCATTCAGAAGAGTGCAATTTCCTATTCGTATCAGCTTTGCAATGTCTATCAATAAATCCCAGAGTTAAACACTGTCTGTGGTAGAACTTCACTTGGAAGAATCATGGTTCTCACACGAGAAATTAAATATTGGCAGCTCTAGAATGGGAAGCAAAAAAGATCTATTTGCATTTGTTCCACAAGAGAAAACAAAGAATATTGTTTACAAAGAGGTTTTGTAGGAATTCCATCCTACGATGCGCTCCCGTATCCAATGCTCTTTGTGAATGGTGAAGATGGATACCATTTCGGTATAACATCAACAAACCCGAAGACTGCATTAACAAAGCAGTTTCCTGCATGAACTTCAGTATCAAAGCATATTCTCCAATTATCAGGTCATCCCATAAGTTCTGTCTGCATTTTGAATAAAGAAAACAAATGATCAAATGTTATATTTAATTGAAATTTAATCAACTATGTACTTTCCCTGATTATCTATGACACCCTTCCATCTATTTACAAGCTTTTTAATCCTATCAATGTAAAACTCTTTTGGTTTCAAAATGAAGAACTCTGAAATGTTAGTTTCGACCTCCTGGCTGGCGAAGGTTATGTCCCCCAAATGATTCTGTAAACTACGAAACAAATGGTAGTCTGAAGGAGCAAGGTCTGGAGAATAAGGTGGATGAAGAATTTTTTCTCAGCCAAGATCTTCGATCTTCTGTGATGTGATCTTTGCAGTGTGGGGTCCTGATGAAACATCACTCTTTTTCGATTCACTTAAGTGGGTCTTTTTTCCTTCAAAGCTTGGTTCAAACGTTCCAATTGTTGACAGTAGACTTGAGCATTGATTGTTGCATTAGGTTGTAACAACTCAAAGTGAATTACTCCTTTGCAATCCCACCAGATAGAGAGAAGAATCTCTTTCACATGAAGTTCTCTTCTCGGTTGTGGTTGAGCTTTTTCCCTTTTACCAAGCCACTGTTTACGACGTTTAACATTTCGATAGAAGATCCATTTCTCATTACCAGTCACAAGTCTATCCAAAAAGGGTGAAATGAGTTCGCGAGAATGGACAGAAAAGCAGATGTCAACTCGAGATTTGCGGTTGCTTTCGGACAATTCATGAGGCACACATTTACCAAGTTTAAGAACCTTTCCAAGTTGTTGAAGATGACGATGAACTGTTGTATGGTTTAAATTAAGCTTTATTGCCATTTCTTCAACTTATAATGCAAGATTTACTTCAATTAATGCCTCAGGGAGCTTATCATCAAACTCAACAGGATGTCCTGTTTGATCTTCATCTTCATGGCTGAAATCTCCACTTCTGAATTTTGCAAACCATCTTCTGCAAGTGTATGTTTCGAGTCGCTTCGGCTGTAGAGTTTCCTATTTTGTACTTATAAAGCATTATGTACCTCAAATGCTCTTTGGATACTCCCATGTTAGAGAGGGTTTTAATCAAAGAAATTTTAATTCTACTATTCTGTAAAATAATATTCAATTAGTTTAAATGTACACAAATGCATAAAAATAATTTTAAATTCCATTAGACATTCTAAAATACTATTAAATTTCATTCAATTTTAAAAAAAGGTAAAATCGGACAGAACTTATGGGATGACGCGATACTTCCACCAACCACACGGTAAGCCATTACGCCTTATTTTTTCAAGTAATTCATTGCTACATTTTCTCATGTGACAACGTAGGCTCAGTTTATGTTTCTTGTTCTACAGCTACACCAGCAATCCAATGTCAACCCTTCGCCTTCTGCAACATTTCAACAGGTTATTTCCCCGTTGCCGTCTCCCTTTGCAGCCCCTTTCTGGAATGTACACATTTACGTACAATATCTCCATTATACCTACATTCATTCAACTGTCAACCATACAATGGGTCGTGTTACACGCAGCGCCGACCGCCGCAAAGGAGAGTATATCCACTGACAGCTTTTCAGTGGGTTCAAAAATCACATATACCCCACCCCCAATTTTTCGAAAGGTTAGGGCCTGGAATACTCCAGACGGACGCATGACATGTAGCTTAGTTGAATTAGCTCATCATTTACGCCACAAATGTTTTGTCGCTAATGCTGCACTTTCCCACATCACCTGCTTCAATATAACTGTAATATATATACAAACTATGCTGTTTTAATTCCGAGCAATGCCGGATATTTCTGCTAGTACATGATATGTAAGCTTTAGAGAAGAAAGAAAAAAAAGCTTCTTGCATGAAAACTGCTGCATCTTTTGTAAATAATATTTGGGTGCACTAACATTGTGCATGGTCAATTTGCTCTTCCTGTCCCATATTTTATTATATGAACGTCATAGGCACAGTAGCCACGTTTCAGGTTTACGAGAAAAGCAAAAACCTGTTTCTTCTTAAGGACAATGACTTAAGGACAATGCAAGTTAGCTAAAATGACCGAGAAACTAAATACAGGGTAGATACAACGTAAATTTAGTGTTAAACTCTGTGACAATGAAATATTGACACAAATTTGCAAATTTCTGAGGGTTTAAAGGCACAAGGCCTGAAATTTTGTGGGAGGGGGGCTAGTCGATTATATCGACCCCAGTGTTTCACTGGTACTTAATTTATCGATCCCGAAAGGACGAAAAGCAGAGTCGACCTCGGCGGAATAAGTATATTTATATTGTCAATACATTTATATTGTCAATAACGTCACTGGCCCGCATACGCATTGCACATTTAAAAATGCACGATACGCGCTCGCATGCATACAGGAGCAGTCCAATGGTCATAGATGTTCCATTTTTTTTTTACTAAATATAATGTATCGAATGTCCATCAATAAAGTTTTCCATTTTTAAGACTTTTGAATGTACGAGGGGCGTTCAATAAGTAATGCCCCTGACCCACTTCCCATAGCAGTAGAACAACGAAACTTGGCACAGGTATTAGTCTTTTTCTACATAGGAACAACCCAGAGGTATGCATTTCTCCCATTGTTTGATGCAGTTCTGGAGACCGTTTTCGTAGAAGACCCCAGCTTGGTCCTCCAACCACGACGTGACTTCAGAAATCAAAGCTGCATCATCTGGGAAACGCTTTCCTTTCAAAAACAACTTCATGGCTGGGAAGAGGTGAAAATCAGAGGGTGCAAGGTCAGGAGAGTAGGGGGATGGAGGAAGAGTTCATAGCCGCACGCCTGTGCTTCTGATCTGGCGACACGCGAGTTGTGGACCGGAGCGTTGTCCTGCAGGAGGAGGATGCCTTTGCTGATATTGCCCCACCTCTTGGTTTCGATAGCTTCTCTTAATTTCCTCAAAAGTGAAACATGATAGGCTCCTGTAATTGTGGTACCCTTTGCCAGTAAATCTGTCATCACTATTCCGTCCTGGTCCCAGAAGACTGTGAGCATGACCTTGCCAGCGGAGGGCTGCACCCTTGCCTTCTTTGGAGGAGGTGAGTCATGGTGCTTCCACTGCATTGACTGGGCTTTGGATCATAGTGATGGACCCAGGTCTCATCCTGTGTAATCAGTCTTTTGAAAAATTTTGACTCATCTTCTTGGCACATCCCTAAATTCTTGCTTCTGGAATTCTTGCGTTCTTGCTTCTGGAAAAGTGTGAGCAACCTGGAAATCCATCTGGCAGACACCTTTTGTATATGCAAATGGTCATGAATGATAGTTTCCACAGACCCGGTACTAATCTTGACCTCATGGGCTATTTGGCGAATAGTTATGCGTCGATCTTCCAAAATGGCAGCCTCAACTTGACGGACAGATGCCTCATCAATGGCAGAAGGGGTGCGACCAGATCTGGGAGCTGTTTCCACAGAGTTCTGACCATGTTTGAATTCACGATGCCAGCGTTTTACAAGGTCATATGATGGGGCATCATCACCATAAGTTACTTTCATTTCATTAAAAGTTTCTGTGGTGTGCGTCATTTCAAATACAAAAACGGATCACTGCTCGACACTCAACATGCTCCATTTCCCACTTGACTCATTTCAAAACCTGTAAATCAGAAACCACAATTATTTCGGAGCTGTAATTGCCACTTAATCTATAGAGATATAAATAATTGCACATGCAAAATTTCAGCTAAATCAAACAAAGGCACGTGGGTCAGAGGCATTACTTATTGAACGCCCCTCGTAATTTGAGAGAGATTTGGATGCTTTTTCTTGCAGCGGAAGTGACTGTGTAAGGTTTCCGCTTTGTCTCCATCTATTTTTTTTTCGTCATCACCGTCGTTATCCTATTGATCAGATGAATTTCAGCGGTGACCATCCTGTCTTTTTGCATATCGAAAACAACATTGGTCAACGGATGTCTTTTTTAAATTTTTATTCGGTTACTATTCCTGCAGATCTAGTGACAGGTATGGGG
>NC_043000.1:62979966-63029966 GCF_006345805.1 Octopus sinensis | reverse complement strand
ATAATAATGATAATAATAATAATAATAATAATAATAATAATAATAAATAATAATAATAATAATAATAATAATAATAATAAATGAATGAATGGAGCTGGTACAGCGGGCAAACATCAACATGTCTGCGAGAACTCAATATATTTAGTGGGACACCACTTTATGTATGTACTGATCGATGCAACACAATTGGATGCACAACACCCCACCCATAAAGGACAGTCGCAGGAGGGGTCGAAACGATCGTCGTACTGAATAAAGACTAATGCCAAATCCATCTTCTACTACATTCATCGATTATTATTATTATCTTAACTAACACTGCGGAATTCCTGAAGTAGATCCAACGGAAATACACCGCAACCACGGATGACAATAGGTAGCCCAAACTGTAAACTACCTTACTCAAAACACTAATTGACAAATACTAAGTTCCCAAAAGTACACACACACACACACACACACACACACATGCACACACACAAAGACACGAAGTGTATTGTATATATATTGATAATTATTACAATACGTCATTCATTAGACGTAATTTTAGCTAAATCTATGCGTAGATATATATGCATGTATGTATGTAAATATGTTTCTGTGTAGATCTCGGTGTGTATTTATGTATCTATATACGAAAATATTTACATATACCTGTAGCTATATGTGTATACATGTATTTATATGAATGATTAGTAAGTGCTTACGTACATCATCTTAATCTATTGTGCTTACTTCATCTTAATCTATTGTGTAAACATTAGGGAACATATTGAGCTACAGGAACAGGAAATCGTTTTTTTTATACGTACATTCAAGAAGACACACACACACAGATTATTATATTACCAGAATAGTAGTAATGTGTAAATTACGAATATATATATATATATTATATATATATATATATATTATATAGATAGTATATATTGATATAGAGAGAGAGAGAGAGAGAGAGAGAGAGGAGATGGGAGTGAGAGACGAGAGAGGAGAGAGGAGAGAGAGAGAGAAAGAAGAGAGAGAGAGAAGATAGAGAGGCGAGAGAGAAAGAAGAGAGAGAAAGAGAGAGAGAGAGAAGAAAGAGAGAGAGAGAGAAAGAGAGAGAGAGAGAAAGAGAGATTCAAATCCTTATGCATTGAGTCTCATTGTGAAATTGATGTTAGCATGTTTGGTAGCGTGAGACGAGCATCGAACAGACCGATTTCTTTGTTTCTTAATATCTCACATATGCAATTTTCCCTTTTGTCAATGTATTTTTAAATAAAGGTTTTACTATGTTCTACCTTTATACAGTTTCATTTATAATGGCTGTTATTGTTGCTGTTCAGTCACAAATTTGCTCTGATCAAGCACATCTATAAGGAACGGTGATCTTAGTTTAATATATCCTACGTTGAACGGTGATCCCATTTTTTTTTTTTTACATATGCTGAACAACGATATTCGCTGTGCCTCTCGTTATAATGAATGAATTAATTAATTATCGATGTAACGTGGTGATATGATTCGGGAATTTAGCTGCTACTTTTAGGAAGTTGTGTGACTACATTGAGGCTTTCCTCGTTTACTTGATTTACAATGGTATTTGGCTTAAGCTGAGATTTTGGATTAAATAAAGTTTCTGTGAATGTAACCTAGATTTTAATCACTTTTAGCTTTAACGTATAATCCTTTGTTTTCTAGGACATAATAATGCTAGTAAATATTTTATTTATCTATCTTTACTAATCTTTTCATATTTGCAAATACTTTGGTGGCATAGTTAGACATTGTCCACCTCTTAAATTCATTTATTGTGTGAAATAATTCTACTTAACTGGATTTGTTTTAACCTTCTTTCGTGTTAATAATGCATCGATATAGAAATTTCGTTTTCTAAAGGTTCTCATACATGCATACATGCACACACACACACACACACATACACACACACACACACACACACACACACACATACACTCACACATACACACACATACATACATACATACATACATAAATACATACATACATACATACACATGCACGTATGTGTGTGTGCGTGCCTGTGTTTGTTCGAAATTGCACAAAAATCAACAAAAAAAACAAAGACAGAGACACTTGAGGGAACAACAAACAAGTTATGTCAGTTTGACGCTCCGGCAAAATGCAAGTCTTTGACTTTTCAAGCTTAAGCTTTTCTACAAAAAGGAACGAAGAAAGAAAACAGACGAGGAAAGGAAAAACACTGGCGAAAGAGAAAAACGTGTCTGGATTAATGGTTAATACATGTTGAATTGACCGCATGGGAAGATGTGGTTGGAGACAAACGTGGCAAGGGAGAGAACAGTAATCTGGTTAAAGTGTGTGTACGCAGGCATGTTAGTGTGGGCAAGAATGTGCGTATGAAGATTATGGTAGAGTGTGCTTGTGTATTGTATGGGAGTGTACGTGTATACCAGTGTGTGTATGTATGCATGTGTGGGAGTAAACAGGTGTTTTTGAGCGTGTGTGTAAGTGTGTGTGTACAAACGCATGTGTGTAGTAGCTAACATGTGTGTGTATACTTTGTTCGAGTAGTGTGTGCGTACGTGTGTGTTAGTGTGTCACTTTTAGGTGTGTGTGTGTCTGTATGTGTGTGTGTGTGTGTGTATGTGTGTGTGTGTGTGCGTGTGTAAAAGTCAGTCGGAAATATGTGTTGTTTAGGTGTGTTTGTGGATATGTGTGATGTTGTTGAGTACGTGTGTATTATACGTGTTTATGAACATTGTGTGTGTTTATGCGTGTGAGCGAGTACGCGCGTCTCTATTATCACTTGAGATAATATAAATAAAAGGGTTATTAATGCTCGATTTTGTATGGTAGCCGGTGTATGGAGAAAATACGATTTCTCTGTCTTCACGCCATCCAAAAATTACAATTAGAAGAACTTTTAGTGTAGCTTAAAGTCTTTTGGAGTTGTTGAACGACTACATAAAATATTACTGCAACAAAAAAAAGTGTTGTTTTTCGAACATATGAACAGCTGATCGACATACATACATACATACACATACATACATACATACATACATACACATACATATATGAGAGAAAAAGCAAAAGATTTGGTATCAACCGAAAAAGACATTTAACTTAGATAAACAAAATAAATATCTCTCTATGTTTAGACCCACTATGTGCTTATATTCTCTATCTAAATTAATTGTCTTTTTCGAATGATGCCAAATGTTTTGTTTTCTTCATTTTATTATTTTTAAACTATATCCATCTGCTCAAGGGGAAGGCACTTCTAGCCGCCTTCGGTAGGCTCTCTCAACACTACACTTTTCAGTTACAGTTCAAACCGGAATTTTAGTGGTAAATCAAGCTGAGCCTTCATAGTACATACCTATTACATTATGCAAGTTGACGAAAACTCCTTGTATAGTCTGTGTTGGTGTGTGTGTGTGTGCGTGCGTGCGTGAGTGTGTGTGTATGTATATACACACAAAGACACACACACATAAATACGTATGTATGTATATGTACATATATGTGTGTATATATATATATATATATGTATATATATATATATGTATATATATATATATTATATATATATATATATATGTATATGAATATGTATATATATATAATATATATATACATATATACATATATTGATGTGTGTGAACATGCAGTTTTGACGCTGACTTCTTAACCTCCTAGCCAAGCCTTCGCAAGTGTCGCATATACGGATAGGCATTGATTTATTCTCAAAATCAGATCGTGGTTGTTTTCAACTAGAGATGTTATCTTCAATAGAGTTATGGCTAGCTTTTGTTAGATAATGCAGATTCAGATTGTGTTGGTTGTGAACAAATCATTCTGCAGATGACCTCTATGTCTTATTACATGGTATCTTTAGGATTACGTTATGCAGTGTGTTCTTTCTTTGTTGTGGTTTCAATCACTATAGTGAACGCTGAAATAAGTTGGTAGCAGGTGGTTTCAAGGAAACTTGGCTACTATTTCTAGCCGGACGAAAGACTTAGAAGAGGTTTTGTCATATTGAATCTTTTTTTTTTTTTTTTTGAAAATTAATAATTACTAAGATCCACCTGTATTTTATGTTTTGTTGTGACAGAAGGTATTATATAGTATACTCTGGTAGTATCTGAAATTGAATAGTATGACAAGTACACATACATAGTCTAACGCACACACATACATACACGCGTGTATATATATATATATATATATATATATGTGTGTGTGTGTGTGTGTGTATGTATATAGTGTAGAACAGAAAGCAGAAATCAACAAAACACAGCATGCGGGAAAAAGATAACGCGCGCACACACACACACATGTATGTATGTATATGGATATGAGAGGCTTCTTTCAGTTTCTGTCTACCAAATCTATTCACAAGGCTCTCGTCGTCCAGAGGCTAAAGTGGAAGACACTTGCCCAAAGTGCAACACAATGGGATGCAAACCTCTTACAACACAATACATACCTACATACAGACATACCTACCTACCTACCTACCTACCTACCTACCTACATACATACATACATACATACATACATACATACATACATACATACGTACATACATACGGTCATGCCTCGATATACGAGATAATTGGTTCCCGGAGACCGTTTGTAAAGTGAAAACTCGTAAAGTAGAGCAATAATTTCCCACAGTAGCAATTTGTAATTCGTTCCCAGAATAATATTTTACCTATAAAATTTATAGTATTCGAAAATAGATGACAATAAAAAAACAGCAGAATGTAAAGAATATTTTATGTCAAGTAAAAAGAGTGTCAAGATCATTTATAATTAAAAAAATATTGTAATCGTTTTATGAATCACTTTTACGCGCGTTAGACTCGCGCACACCATCAGTTGTAGACGCATTCACCGATTCACAAGCACTCGTAGACGGACTTGTAGATATCTTTTTAAAAGACAAGTCTAGAGTTGTTTGCTTAGAAGAAGCATTTTTTCGCTCTCTATAGATTTCTCGGTAACACGCAGAAGCATTTGTTATGGTAGTAGAAACTTCTGCACTTCGTTCAAAATTTGGACCTTGTTCTTGAAAACTAAAACTCGGGGTCTCGTAAAACGGTTCCTCGTAAAGTGAGGTATTACTGTACATACATACATACATACATACATACATACATACATGGAGAAAGACAGACACATAAACCCGCACGCGCTGTGTTGATGTATGTGTTAGAGAATAATTGTTGTTAATATTGTAATGTTTATTGTCTCTCAAGCTTTGTGTATATTTAGAGGAACATTTTTTACTTGTTTTTCCTTCTGCTGTTAGTTGTGTTTATATAATTATGCCGTTACTATTGTTATATTATTATAACTTACAGATAACCGAGAGATATATACCTTGTCTGTTACTGTGCAAGAGACTAAGAGCACATCGTGGCGTTCTAATTGTTCGCGACAGGATTATTCATAGCATGTCAATATTTATATACTAAGAGCAAACAACCATATCAATAATCTGTTATCTTCCCCATCCGCTTAAAATGTCTGACTCTGCAATGTCGACAAGTGCTGATGATATCCAACTTATTGTACGAAAGAAGTTCTGATTTAGCTACTGCAAATAACGTTGCTAATTAATGAAGCTAGTGTCTGAAATCTCTACTTTTCTTTCTGAACTGTTGAACTGACGTTGGATAGGCTCTAGTTTACACAAAAGGGAAAACAATGGCAAGTGGAAAATAGTTTTCACCCTTGAAAAAGGTCATCGTAATTTTGGTACTGGCTGGCTGAGGTGTCAGTCAGCACGGGAAGTAATAAAACAACATTATGTATAAAAGAAAAGAAGAAAATGCGACTATAATTATTGTTTGCATAATAAAAAAGAATAATCTTTCCTAATTTCATGCAAATCCGGTAATATTTCGCCATCAGCATGGTGATGGCTGCACAAACCGTTCTGTGTGAATAACAAACAGGAGATGTAGATTTTCATTCGGAGTTATCTAAATTATCTTAAAACCAAGATGTAAAGCATATTCAAACGGAATTCGTTTACTCAGAGGCTGCTTAGAACTATAGTGCTGACTATCTTACGCGTTTTACTCACTTAAATTTGAAAGAAAATGAAAAATATAACCCGTTTTGGTAGCCATTGGACAACGAATACATCCATTAGAATAGTAGAGATTAAATCTCTAAATAGATTTTTGCTGCATTTGTTTTTTATTGTAGAGACTTGGGTCAACTTCAGTTTAGAAAAAGAAAATGAATGATGACAGGAATAATTGCTTCCTTTTTAAGACAAGGGTCTCCTTTATTAAAAGGGAAAGTATCGGCTAATACCAGTATATTACCAGTAACACATATGAAAATAGATGAAAGAGCATTTAAATATTGGTGAGCAATCAACCGAGTATTGAGGAACGAAATATCGACTGGTGTTAAGTTTATAATTAGGCATGTAACTCTGTCATAAAATACAGTATGTACAGAAAAGTTTGCCACCAACGTTCCCTCTAAGCTGTGAGCTTGTGTGCATTTTACATCTGGTGCATAAAGGAAAAAAACAGTGCACGCGCAAGGCTTTCACGGTGGCTATCTGCCACAATGTTCATCGCTATGCAGCTATCATGTGATTGTTTTGTGCTTCTAAGAAGGAAATCAAAACTCACTCAAAACAAAAAGGGAAAAACTTTTCTAACTCTTATTGGACCAGCATTGAGTGAATTTTATAGACAGAAACTGTGTAGGAGTCCGTTGGATGTATGTCTTTGTGTTTGTATTTATCCTCTCACCATTGCTTAAGAATCGGTATTAGTTTGCTTACTTATCCGTAAAACAGCAGTTCTGTAAAAGAGACTGATACAATAAGACCCAAAAAAAGTACTGGAGTCGATTTCTTTGACTGAACTGTTCATGACGGTGCCCCAGCGTAGCTGCAGTTCAATGATTGAAACAAGTAAAAGATAGAACAGAAATTAATATTCTCTCTTCGCTCCTTTGCCCCACATGGGCTCAACTCTCCTCCCTTCTTCATCTAACCTCCTCTTCTCTCTTCTCTTCCTCTCATGCCTTCCTCCCTTCACTCCCACCCATCTCTCCTTTCTTGCTCTGACACCTGCTTCCTCTCTTCACTCCTACCCACCTTCTCCTTCCACCCTCTCCCTTCATAATCACCCCTCCACCGTTACCCTACCCCTACACTTTCCAGCCTCACCATCCCTATACATCCCATCCCATCCCATCCCCACCCAATCCCAAATATTCCATTCCCACATACCCCACCCCACCCTTACACCCCATCCCACATTCCCACTCTACCCCACCATTGCTTCTTCCCACCATCGCCTCCCCCACACCCCATAATAATAATAATAGTAATAATAATAACATCGAAAAATAGCTTAGGAATGAGAATCCAGGTTCAAAATTTCCCCAAGACACCTGATGAAAGCTGGAGGGTATATCAGCCGAAACTTTGTGTTAACAACAGACAAGATGAGGGCAAATGCCCGCCAAATGTAAATAATGTACATAATTTCTCATCTCTTAAATATAGAACTGAGATATATATATATATATTTATATACAAATATACATACATATATGTGTATATATATATTATATATATATATATCAACAATTGAGGGTAAAATTAATTAATTAATCAATTTCACCAAGTGTTCAGTATGTAAAAGGACCATTTAAGGCGAATTCAAAATATTACATTATATAATTAGGGCTTAGTAAAATAAATTACTTTGCCACATACTGAACTTAGTAGAAATAGCAGCCAAAAAAATTTTTTTTCTTCGTGAGCTGTCTGGAGTAAACATTATCTGAGAGAAATTTTCTTTAAGTAGTAGAAATGCTAAGAAAAAATTTTTTTTGGCTGCTATTTCTACTAAGTTCAGTATGTGGCAAAGTAATTTATTTTACTAAGCCCTAATTATATAATATATATATATATATATATATATATATATATATATATATATATATATATATATATATATATATCGTGAAGTATATTCGCCACCTAAATGTGGCTAACCCTTTAGGATTGATGCTACTGTAGCTTGTAGCCCCAGGAAGACATCTCCAGCTGGCTATTAACATACTTTCTGTGCCCTTTCAGTATTTGCAAAGGGAAGTCATCATTCCCATCCCAATCCTGACGTGATACATACGGACCCGAATTTCCGGGTATTGACCCACCATCAGCGTGTGACAACCACCGGTTGGCGATGGGAAGTGGTTCTCAATGCAAATATGTTTACTTTTTCCAGTGACGTAAAGTCACTGATCTCGAAAAAGTGGAAACAAGCAATAATAAATCTCTGAGCGAGGTATAAACAGTAGCTGCACGACACCGAGAGAACCAATTCCCATCGCCAACCAGTACCTTGGACAAGTGTCGTCTACTATAGCTGCGGACCGACCAAAGCCTTGTGAGAATTTTTGGTAGACGGAAATTGTGTGGAAATGAGTCGTATGTGTGTGTATGTTTGTGTCTGTACCCATTCCGCTTGTCAACCAGTATAGATTTCTTTATATCTCCGTAACTTAGAGGTTTGGCAAAAGAGACCGATAGAATAAATACCAGGCTTTAAAAAGATAAGTATTTGATTCGATTTTCTCCTGCATGGCCACGGTCCAATGACTGAAACAACCAAAAGATGAATAAATAAACACATGAGCATGCAAACTACATAATTACACAGACTAGCGGTGCTTTATTTTATCAACCTCAGAAGGCCAAAATATAAAGTAGACTTCGGCGGGAGTTGAACTCAGAATGTTAAGAGAACTAAATAATACACGGTATTTCATCCGCCTCGCAACCGAAGCTGGCAATCCTTTGCTGCTTCGTCGACACTAGACAATGTAGTATCTCATACTAACAATACTCATTGTTGGTTGTTTGGTCATATTACTGTATATCTAATTACCAACTTACCTCACTGTCTACTACAGTGACTAAACCCACTCCTATTCAGTTGCAATAATTTACGTTCTTACCTTTTACTATTACTTCTCTTCTGCTTCCTCCATCTCTTCTCTCTTCTACTACTCTGGCTACCACCTCTAACCTCAAAAATTTTCAAAATTTACTGCATTATGATACTGTTTCACTGAAGGTGTAGAAAGGCTTTTATTTTCAACAATAAAAAGTTATCCATCATACGATGGGAAAAAATGTTGGAGATATCCTTTTGCCAGAATGGACAATATCAAATAACATTACATAGATACGATAGTAATAATAATTTATGTAATTACTGTTTCATACCGAAAATAAATATATTGTCCTTGAGAATAATATTAACAGAGTATTACAGAGTTATTGTAGTTGTGCAAATATTCATATGAATAATTTGTTTTATTTGATTTATTTTATAGAATATAAGAATTATTTTTAATTTGAACATTAGTATTCATTTCATTTTTATGCATATGCCTCGTGAAATATGAATAAGAAAAAACCATAAGGTTCTAAAGTGCCACTATATTGGTTTCAAATTTTGGCACAAGGCCAAAAGCTTCGGGAATAAATCGATTCCACCGAAAGCATAAAAGTAAAGTCAATCTGGTAGTATTTGAACTCAGAACGCTAAGTATTTTGCCCGCTTTGCTAACGATTCTGTCAGCTCACCGCCTTAAAGTGCTTCTACGTTATCTGATAATACTTACAGTGGTAAAAGTATATTCCCAGCATTATCTCTCGTTTAACAAGCAACACTTCAGTGTTTTAAATATATAAGTAGAAAAGTTTTCTCCATGCGTTCCAATCAGGCAAGATGTTCCTTGGGATAAAGCACAACAAACTGGTGGTAGCAAAGGTGGAAGTAATGTTGGCAAGACTCACTTCCGCCTAATGTCTCAAGGATATATCACTCTTTGTCTATTTTATTAGTGAGACTTACTCCCTTGCTCGCTCGACTTCCCAGAATAGAAATTCTCCACCGGGAGGCCCCGTTCAAACCAGATATCGTGCACCAGGCTCCTATGACAGAAATCACCGTTGGTCATTATAAACTTGCCTCCATAAGTGCTACATTGCAAGCCCATTGACTTGTCCCGATTGCTATATTTCCCATAATCTAGTATTCTTCCATTTGATGCCAATCATCTCAATGTCAAAAGTATTTGAGACCGTAATGGTAACACCGACCACATATGCAGACACAGCTCACTTGTGACATAGTTCGAGTACGGTGTCCTCCGCAGGAATGTCACTTGTGCCTGCATAGGCAGGAGAAAAGAGAGGAGGTACTCTTGGTGAACTGAGTGTGCGATGCGAAGCTGTTCGGAGTAGTAGCTGAAAAAATCGATAACAGAACAGGTGCCGTTATATCTTTTGACGATCTAGTCTTTGAGCTGAAATAGTCGAGCAAGTGTCTCTACTTCCAACCCGACTCCGGACCATGCGCATTTGTATTGCATTTAGGAGGGCCATTTTAGTAAAAGAAAAAAATAGAAGAGCCATTTACAGTGATTTAGTGGTCATTCTTGTTCGGGGCCACTTTTGCGTTCCTCTAGCCAAAGCCCTCTTATCTAGTACATTTCTTAGGTATTCCTCTTTATGTGGGAAACACAAACTCTGGAACTAATACACTCCTAGTGTGGTTTCCATAAAAATTCTCGTTTGCTAGATATGTGGCTGCCTCAGACATATTTGTGCATCATCAGCTAAGACATGCCCAATCCTCCACTCGGCGGGTTTTGGCAGCTAATGGAGTGCCTGACCAGTGAAACGCGTCCCTTCCAGAGAAAGCAGAAGAGCAGACGCTTTATCCTAGTCAGACGGGATGTTGGGCAGGTAAGACGGTCAGGCAGTAATAAATGACGGAGCTGATGTAAGCGTTCTCCACCTGTGCCAGACCTTTCAAGAATAGCTTCTTCTTGGCCCATTTCTGGGTGAGATTGGCCACCCAGCTGGTCATCTTGTTCCGGTTTTCTCTACTTGGAGACTTGGATTAAGTCAGACACCAAGTAGTTTAACCGTTTCGTTCGTCTGTTCAGTGCCCCAAGGCAGGATTGGACGGCATAAACCTGTCTCTTCAGCTGCCAAGCTGTAGGCTACTGACTTTTCTTTCTTGATTTTTGCTCCTGTCACCGCCTTATAGTTTCTTAGTTTCGACGTGCTTCGTATCCGACACTATGATGGTGACGCCGCGTGCGTATGCCGGCACGGATTCTTCGCATACTAGTTCGTATTGGTCGTCAACCCTATCGAAATCTTTCGATTGATCTTAAATTGATCGGGGTCCCACTTATGACAGGTTCCTTATACACTCTTTCGAAGTTGTTGTGGATGGATGTGTTCGGAATGGCGCATGTTTACACATCTCAATACGCATGTTTACACATCACATTGCCCTAGCAATTTAACCAGTTTTGAAATCTGATTTTAACTGAGTTATGGGCCGAAAATAATTTATGTTATTCTATTTGTTTGGATTCTTTCTCAGCAGAGTCACCACTCCTCGACATAAAAAAGCTGGGGTAGTGGTGGGTCTTGTTCTATTTCCCGTCGCAGTAGATATTTGCCAAAAGGTCTCCAAACAAGTCTAGCATGTAAAAGTAAAGTTACTTGGCGGACCATCTAAACCAGGTGATTTAGCAGCCGTACAGCACCAGCGTTTCCCGCATTTCTGCAGTTGTTATCAGTTTTTTGTAACACTCTGCCTCTCTCATCGTGAGTCGCGGCAGGCCGTCGAGGCAGGTATTGCAGCCCATTCTGCGATCCGGCCCGCTACACGTCCCGAATTGTTGAGCGAATTGCCGCTGAAAAGCCATGCACAACTGCTAGGGTTTGATTAGCTCGAGTAACACGCGTCCATTATGGTTCGTTATATGGCTACGTTGTTACGTTTCGCCACTGCTACTTGCACCAGTCAGATGGCTTTTCTTCCTCCGTGTCTTAAAGCACGCATCTTACCTTTAACAACACATCCTTCGTGCTTTACGCCGAAAAATTGGTGAAGCGTCAATCTCCTTGCAAGCATGTCGCTTGCGATACCTTTCCTAAACATTTTTCTTAGTTTCTGACGGGATCTTCCACTAATCTAGTTTTCCTCTCGCTATTTCCAGGCTAAAACTGAATTGAATCTACTTTAATCACTTGTTTCAGAGCGAAGCACTTCGTTATTGCCAACTGCTCGCATCGACACCTGCTAAAATTATTGTCTAATCTGGTTCGCTATAAGCTTGACGCGTCGAGAGCAACGCATCCAGCAATCGAGATAGGCTGCATAGATAACAAATTTACTACTACTACTACTACTACTACTACTACTACTACTACTACTACTACTACTACTACTGCTGCTGCTGTTGCTGCTGCTGCTGCTGCCGCTGCTATTGCTGCTGCCGTTGCTGCAGCTAATAATAATGTTGATAATGATGATGATGATGATGATGATGATGATGATGATGATGATGAGGATGATGATGATAACAATAATAATAATAATAATAATAATAATAATAATAATAATAATAAATGCCTTGATGCATAGCCTCTGATCTTAACTGACTGGAAGTGTTATAATGTACATTGATTTGTCTTGGTAGATTTGCTTGTCATTTGTTTGATCTTAACCAGCTGAGCATGTCCCTTTGTGGGCGACGATATGTACATCTCTAATCACCCGCAGAAGTAGTGGGGAAGCATTACAGCCATGTGTTGAGAGGAATTCTTTAAGGTCTGGATAATTCACCTCTGGAAATATGGGTCTTTCGTTCAACATCCTTAAAAATCCTCATTCAGGGATCTTTTGAGCGGGATGGGCTACTCAACCAGGAGGAAATTCTAATTGGGTCCCACCTGCAAGGTTTTGTGCTGTTTATCTTGATATGAGATCAGCATGTCGCGCACATATTGTTGTGATGCATGTGCCTGGTGTACTGTTATGAGACGAGTAGTCATGATGGGTATATTTTATCCCAGTGTCACTTTCATGGCATGCACTGCTCTCTCACTCAATGATGATGATGATGATGATGATGATGATGATGATGATGATAATAATAATAATAATAATAATAATAATAATAATAATAATAATAATAATAATATAAAACTAGGGTAGATACGGTTTCATGCCTGGGATGAAGGCGAATGAACTGCGAATCAGGACTTAACTCCAGAGCAATATTTGGTTGAAGATATGGAACCAACTGACGTTCAACTGTCTCATAGTGAGAACTAAGATCATGGTGCCCATCACACAGAAATGCGAAGGAAACAAGCCCAACTTATGGTAAGAGCATTGCAGTATTAGTTGACAGTCTTACTAGAGATGGTGTCTCGATAAAAATACCGGTTGGTTGCTAACCTTAAAACACATACCTCAGTGTTGAGTGAAAATGTCTAATACAAATGTATCGAATAATGGTGTTAATGAGGATAGAACCAAACGTGAAAGCTCTCGACCGGTAGGTGCCTTACGTTTGAACAGCACAGGCTCGGCCGTCATCCAGAGACTGCTTGTAAAGAAAGCCAGAGGCAGAGAAGAAGGTGGGATAAGGAGGCTAACCGAATAGTAATTGAATGCTGGATCAGGATTGAACCTAACAGAAGGGGATTCTGACAACGAATGAAAGCAAAATGGAATGAGATAGGACTCTTCGAAACAAGTGAGCAACTGTTAGCCGACCAGGCAAGAGCAATAAGAGCAAAAGGGTGGTTAACAGGCATAGAAATAGAAGAGATAAAAAGGAAAGTAGAAGATAGAAATAATAATTCACCAAGTTCCCAGTGAGAACAGAAAAATGAAACGAGACAATGAAGAAGTAGAGCAAAGTGTAAATGTAAATGCATTCTCAGCAAATGAAGCAGAAGTAACGGAAAGAGCTATATCACGAGAATATGGTGACCAACAAGACGTAGTGAGGACGCTGTGTCGAAAAGATAGATTCGGCTCTTGGGCTATTCCAGACGAGAAATATAATTGAAACTAACAAGATTATTTGGGCTGCAGCTATGGTTGCTGTAGATAGAGATGGACACAAAAGAAAATAACAGACAAAAGGTAAAGAACCATACTGGCGTAGACGAATTTGTGGGAAATAAAGTTAAAAAGACATTTAGGACAAATTGATAGATTGAGAAAAGGAGAATTGCAGAACGAAAGCATAAGAATGATGCTGGAAAGAATATATAGAATAAGAGATACAGGTTATGATGTGATATTGGAGGAATTGAAACAAAGAGTTGTAGCAATCAAAACAAAACTGGAAAGATATGACAACAGAAAAAGATAGTTCAGGCACAACAGATTGTTTGAAACAAATCAGAAGAAACTGTTTCAGGAACTAGATGGGAAAATACACGTAACAATAATACCAGATGCAGAGGAAAGCAAGGCATTTTGGAGAGGGATCTTGGACCAATCTGTAGAGCATAATGATGAAGCGGAGTGGCTGCATGAGATCCAAGATAGATTAAGAAATATAGAAGTCCAAGAAGACATAAATATAACTACAGAAATAATAAAAAAGCAGTTAAGAAGATACCCAAATTGGAAGAGCTTACTCAATAAATGAAGCGGCATGCCGAGCATAGCGATTTAGAAATATTTCGATTTTAAAAAGTTGCCAGACTTTTCGTCTGCAAAGTTTTTAAGGCGCTAAAGACTGAAGATGGAAACGTATCACCAGTATCAAAGTATAAAAAGCATTCTAAACACTCTGAAATCTTCAGAACACCTGAATTTATCCAAATTCAACAGACCATTGATTACAACCCCAGTAAGTCCATGAGGTCAATTGCAAAATATTTCCATATGTCAGGAGGAACAGTCAGAAATGTTGTCCACGAAGACATTAGATATAAGTCTTACATGATGAGGAAAGGTCAATTTGTCAGAAAAAAACAAAAGAAAACCACTACATCAGCTCTAAAAGGCTCTTAAACAAACTGAAACATCCAGCAGAAGAAAATTTGATTTGGTTTTTCTCAAACGAGAAAAACTTCGACCAAGATCAAAAAGTCAACAGAAGAAATGATAGATAGTTATGTGCAGACCCTTCTGAAGTTCCAAGTGTTATGCATACAAAATTTCCTGAAACTGTCATGGTTTTAGGCGTTGTCAGCAATGAAGGACATGTGATGCATCCTTACTTCTTTCCACAAGGCCTTAGAGTTAACTCTGCCGCCTACATTGAGGTCCTGGAAATAATTGTTACGCCCTGGATAGTCAGCGTGTGCAATGGAAGGCCATGTGTGTTTCAGTAAGACTCTGTACTATCACACATGACTCTAGCAACACAGGAATGGATGTTTATGATCACATAACCTCTAATATTTGGCCTCCTAATTCACCAGATCTCAATCCATTGGACTATTACACGTGGAGCTTTGTTGAGAGAGTGGTCAAAGAGCACGCCCATAACACCAAAGATTCTTTGAAAGCAGCCATAGTCAGAGTAATGTCCAAAATGAACCAGGACCGCTTGATTCGAGCATGAAGATGATTTAGATCTCATATAGAATCAGTTGTAGAAGCTGAAGGTGGCTTTATTGAATAACATTCTAGAAAAGAAGGTTTCTTTTCATTCTCATAGCATTTTTTGATAAATAAAGTTATCTGTTATTATATATTTGTTTTATTTTTTTATAAACACAAATCTGTCCTCAAATATCTTACGCACCCTGTATATATGTATATATATGTGTGTGTGTGTATGTGTGTGTGTGCGCGTGTGTGTGTGTATGTGTGTGTGTGTGTGTGTCTGTGTGTTTGTGCCTGCGTGCATGTGCGTGTGCATGTGTGTGTGTGTTTGTGTGTGTGTCTGTGTGTATGTATCATAAAACTTGCTATTAATGTTTCTTCTATCGGCTCTTAAATCATCATTTACGGCCATTACAATTTGCAATTAGTATTTTCATGACGCCCCAACACATCACGTTTAGAAATGTCTGAAAACATAATAAATCCATTAATGAATACACGGACAGCTGTTTCATTGGGATTTATTTGTTATATCTCTTTGGCTTGGTAAGGTTAGAAAATTCTAATGTAAATCTAAGTTATTGATTCCCAACGGCTCAGAGATGATTAAATAATCGTCTTTACTTGTGCTACTGAGGAATTTTTGTATCTTTAGCTGAAAAGAAGATAAGCTTAGAAGAATTATAAATTATAGGATGTGGTAAGAGCATGAAATAAGAGGTAAGCTTCCAAACTTCGATTCGAAGTTGTTGCTAACCAGTAATCCTAACTCGAGCCAATGTATGAGGCCTGTATGAAGTCGCTCTAACGGATATAATTGTCGTCAAAGGCGGTGAGTTGGTAGAGCCATTAGCGCACCGGGAAAAATGCTTAGCGACATTTCGTCCGTCTTTATGTTCCGAGTTCAAATTCCGCCAAGGTCGATTTTGCCGTTCATCCTTTCGGGGTCGATAAAATAAGTAGCAGTTGAACACTGGGGTCGATGTAATCTACTTGAACCGTGACAGAAATTGTTGGTCCTGTGACTTAGTGAAATCTCCCTCAAATTTCAGCCTACTCTCTTCACAAAAACCACAAGTATAATGTTCACCTGGATACAGTACTTGAATAATTCATGGAGTGAATGTTTGGTCATAGGTCTGCTCAATCAAAGCCGACCTTTGGCCAAACAACAGCCACACAAAAAAAAAGAAAGAAAGAAAGGATTGTACACGGATTAAATAAACATTTTATTTTATTTTATTGTTAGTCTTATTGAAAAAGGAATAGTTATAAATAAATGTTCTCACGCCTCACATTTGTTACTCCTGATTTGACACCTGCTACCTACTAATTTTCATCAGAAACTATAGTTCGTCTCATTAATTAGCAATTTCGTCGTTAATGATTCACGAATCTTCCATTTATATTCAGATTTAAGACTTGAACATTTATGTTAGAGTGCAGAAGAGACGTTTTATATCTATAGATTTCTCGATGCAAGTTTTCAACTAGACAGAAGAAAAGGCCTCACCTAGATTACTATTGAGGTATTTTGTCCTTCACCGCCTTTTTTTTATTAATGTAAAAACAAAACTGAATTCGCATCCGAACAATTCTTCTGTCTTCTTCTATGACGTCGGGTAAGTTTTAAAAGTTTAAAACTATTTTCAACCCTCTTAGCACAATCTTTATGAAATCCATTTAGCACAGATGATAGGAATTACTCTCTTGAACAATTAGGTTCAAAGGTGCTGTACCTAAATGCCATACGCAAAAATGAAAAAGAAAAACAACATAAAAGACAAAATTCGTATTTGATTGAAAGTAACTTTTACGTACGGCATTGTTTAAACCTAATCAAATTCATGACATTAACCTATTTGAGCTATTTCCCATTGCACTCTTCTCCATTTTTTGGGTGGGGAGGCAGTTCATAATTGTTGGCGGTTGAAAGGAAAACATAGGTGCGGAAGAAATGCTTGCAGAATTGAGGGTAGTTGGGAATGATCTCGATGAACTGAGGGGGCTAAATATCCTGAGAAGGTTTATGTCGAGTAATGGATAACACAGAAAAGTTAAGTTTAATTAGGCTGTTCGACTTGTCTCATTCATTCATTGAAGCTAAAGGAAGTTGAAGACAGAGAAAAAACAAGTATACAGAAGTTAAGTTATGAACTAGTAAACACCAATTTTCTGTGAATGTATAAATAGAATAAGTCAGGCTAAGGGCAAAGAATCTTAATCGACTAGACCATTCACTAACAACAACAACAACAACGACAATCTTAGAAACATATTTGGAGATACATCGGAATTGAAATGTTTTTCTTCTTCTTCAAAACAAATATTTTATCTTTTATTTTCTACTTCTTTCAGTAATGAGACTACTACCGTACTGGGACACCAACTTGAAGAACCTTTAATCGAATGAATCGATCCCTATTCCTTGCTTTTAAAGCCTGGTACTTATTCTCTTAGTCTCTTTTGTGAAACCACTAAGTTACGGAAACGTAAACACACCAGCATTGATTGTCATGTGGTGCTGGGAGAAAACACGGACACAAAGACACACACAAACACACACACACACACACACACACACACACACACACACACACACACACAGAGGGTGTGATGGGTAAATTGTCGCCATTTTATATTTTTTAATTCGTCATGTACATTGTTTGTTTTTGAATTTGTCGATTACACAGTATAGCAGGGTCAGTTGGGCACCGTCTTTGAGAAAAACAGCACCATGACACAATTAACTCTGTCAGAAATTTGGAAACAACAACATGCTGTACTGCTTGGCATTCACATCGGAAGCTCTAATACGAATATTTCAGACTCTGTGGGTGACAATCTGAGGAAAGTGCAAATTGAGAACATGTTCCGAGAGTGTTCAAAATCAAACATCCAGTCGACATCATGGTGTTTGGAGTGATCACTAGTGATGGCAATGTTATGTCTTCGTTCATCTTCTCACACGGCCTCACACTCAACACAGAGGCCTACAAGAAGTGCCTGGAGGTGGTAGTGCTGCCCTGAATCAAGAGGGTAGCTGCAGGAAGACCCTATGTCTGGCAACAGGACTCTGCACCATACCAGACAAGCAGGAGAACCTAGACATGGTTGTAAGACAATTTCTGTGACCACATCATTCCTAACATCTGGCCACCTAACTCCCCAGACTGCAACCCCCTTGATTATCATGTGTGGGGCACAGTTGAGTGAGAGACCAACAAAACTCCTTATAACACCATAGATGAACTGGAGACAAGGATTATGGCAGCATTCACCAGCTTAAACAAGGAGACAGTCCTGAAGAGTTGCAGAATATTCCTAAGTCGTCTAGAGGCCGTCGTTGAAGCGAATGGTGATTTTATTAAAGAAATTTACTCTTTAGTATTTCAAGATATTTCTATGTAATTTTGGTACACATATCTGTTAAAATGAGATGTCAGTGTTATTTTCATTTTTGCGTAATTTAGACGACAGTTTATTCCCCGTACCTGTATATATGCGATAGGGTTCTTTCAGTTTCCGCCTACCAAATCCACTCATAAGACTTCAGTCGGCCTGAGGCTATAGTAGAAGACACTTACCTAAGGTGTCATGCAATGGGACTGAACCCGGAACCATGTGGTTAGAAAGCAAGCTTCTTACCACACAGTCTCTTAGCTGAAGCTATTTGAAATCCTAACGCTGTTCTACTCTCCATCCTATTTGCTGTTGTTGTTTAATCTTTCTTTTGTCTGTCCTGTGTATCATGTGTGATTTATAGGACATATTTCTCTGTCGTCTATGCATCATATACGATGCACATTCTCGATTATGTTTTTCATCCACCAGAGTAACTTGGGACTTATGAAAGGAAAGCTTTATATTATTCAAAACGTATGAAACAAAGGTTAATTCGAAGCCTGAAAACAAGCATGGGCGTTTTGGACTAAAAAAGGGTTTATTTAAACTTCCTTTTTCTATATGTCTTGCATCATGTAAGTGGCTTTTCCCTCTGATGTATATAAACCAAACTGCCCTAACTGCGAAATCAGATAATGGTTTGTCGTATAGACACAAGACCAAGTATTTGAGAAAGTTACGTGGTCACTCAGATCGATCGCTGTACTTGCTTGTTGCATTATTTTATCGACTCCTCAAAGTTAAAAGGTTATGGCGACATCTGCGTGTTTTGAACTCAAGACGAAAAGGGAGCGTAACTACATATTGTAAGCCAGTTCAACTGACATTCTATCAGTTCTGCCAATCCACCGTCCTTGTTGCTGTTTAGTCCTCCTCTTAGTCAGGTCTGATCGAGCAAATCTATAATCAAGACGTTCGTGTCGTCACCATCCGACTCGTCCTTTTGTGTATCTGAGACTACACAATTCGTTTGAAGTCCAGACAACTATTTTTAATACAGGCTCAAGACCTGAAATTTTAGCCGGAGGAGATTAGTTGATTAAATCGGCCTCTGCTGGACTGGTAATTAATTTTTCGATACTGGAAGGATGAAGCGAATTTGACTTCGACAGGATTTAAACTCAGAACGTGAGGAGCGGAAAAAATACTGTGGGGCATTTTATCCGGGACTCTAGCAATTCTGTTACTCTGTCATCCTTTTTGGAGCACTGATAAGCCTTTCTAATTTTGGCACAAGGCCAGACATTTTGAGGGGGTCAGAAGAAGTCGATTACATCGACTCCCAGTGCTCAGCTGGTACATATTTATCGAACCCGAAAAACTGAAAAGCAAAGTCGATCTCGACAGTGTTTGAACTTAGAACATAAGGAACCGGAACAAATGCCACTAAGAGTTTTGTCCGGCGCAGTAACGATTCTGCTAGCTCGTCGCCTTTTTGGAGCAAAGATTATCTTTTCTACCATAGGTACAAAGACTGAAATTTTGGGAGGGAGGAATAGTCGATCCCCAATGTTCAGCTGGTACTTATTCTATCGGCTCCAAAATGATGAAAGGCAAAGTCAATTTCGGCAGCATTTGAACTCACAACGTAAAGATCCGGAAGAAATGTCACTAAAAAAAAAGTTTCTTGGCCGATGTTGTTAAGATTTTGCCAGCTCGCCGCCTTTTTTGAAGCACAGATAATAAAATAGAGCGGCTGTTAATGTGATGCCGTTATTACGTAAACGAAACAATGCAATTATTATTCATAATACAAAGAAAGAAAGAGAAAGAGATGGGAATCGGGGAGAGAAGAGCAAAGAGAAATACAAAGAAGACAGGCAGACAGACAAGGTAAGCGGGTTTGTTTATTTCAGAATTGTATTTATAAATTCAAGATAAAACAGCTAAAAGACGTCATTCTTAGATGAAATAGAGGTTAAGAGGTTTTAGATTATGTATAGAATAAAATAGAATGGAAAATGTTACCGCAATATCTAACTTTCTCACTGCCGTGACTTTCAACCTCTTTCTTCCCTTCCCCCTCACTTTCTCTCTCTCTCTCTCTTTTCTCTCTCTGTCTTACTCCCTCTATTTCCTTCTCGCTCTACTATCATTATTGTCATCATCGTGAGCGTGGCGCCTGCGACGGCGTTGTCGCTACCACGACCATAACGCCGACTATCACCACCACTCCCACCGTCATCACTACCACTACCACCACCACCACCACCACTACCACCACCCCCAGCACCACCACCACCACCACCACCACAACCACTACTACCACTGCCGCCGCCGCTGCTACCGCTGCCGCCGCCTAACTTGTTGCACCACTGTTTCTAGCTACATCCCCTACATCACCATTCGCATTTTGTGGCCAACACTACCTTGACGACGACGACGACGACGACCACCACCACCACCACCACCACCATTGCTGCCGGTGTCACAACCATCGCTACCTTTAGGAATAATAACTTCATCCTCCACTTCCTACCACTTACATGTACATTTCTTTTGCTGCCATTTCCATCACTTAACTCCTGCGGTCACCACCACCACCACCACCACCACCACAACCACCACCACCACCACCACTACTACCAACGCCATAATCAACATCACCACCACCAACAACAAGAACAAGAAGAAGATTAAGGACACTGACCTGCTTCCATACTCATTTATAGTCACGTGAATGAAGGTACGGTAGTGAAAGCTTCCAAATCCTCTTTAACGATTTATTTATGTTAACAACATTGTTATGATACAAACATTTTTCTTTCTGGGTTACTTCCTTCAGTCATTATTTCTTTCTGTAGTTTAGCAGCTTTTTCACACACTTACACTCATATTCATATACACTCACATCTACATATACATGAAATCTTCCGTAATCCTCAACAGGTCAATGGGTCACTACTGAAGACAGTTGTTTGTATGTTTATTAATGCCATACTACACTACACAGACTGTATCAAGATATTTTTTATTCAACAAAGTATATCTTAAAACGACTGAAAGAATATATGTTTTGGAATTCCAACTACGTTTCGTGGTTCGCTACCTAAAGAGCTCCTTTATAGGACCCAGTGAATAAAGACATCATAGGGAGGAACCACGTCCGATTTCAGCCCGTCCCCTACTCCTCTACCGTTTTCGACGTGGCGTCACCCACTTTTTGGACGTGTCGTCAGCTCTGGTGTGAAGATATTTTGTGCCTCCAGCAACAGCAGGTCTCATGTGTCGCCTATATTGCTAAGTGCAATAGTCGACGTGAAACCAATGGTAACTATTTGACCGGTTATATGCCAAAGCAAGAATATATTACTCGACTGTAATATATATATATATGTAGGCGTAGGAGTGGGTGTGTGGTAAGTAGCTTGCTTACGAACCACATGGTTCCGCGTTCAGTCCCACTGCGTGGCACCTTGGGCAAGTGTATTCTACTATAGCATCGGGCCAACCAAAGCCTTGTGAGTGGATTTGGTAGACGGAACTGAAAGAAGCCCATCGTATATATTTACATATATATATGTGTGTGTGTGTGTGTCTGTGTGTGTGTGTGTGTGTGTGTGTGTTGTGTGTGTGTGTGTGTGTCTATGTTTGTCCCCTCAACATCGCTTGACAACCGATGCAGGTGTCTTTACGTCCCCATATCTTAGCGGTTCGGCAAAAAAGACCCATAGAATAAGTACTAGGCTTACAAAGAATAAGTCCTGGCGTCGATTAGCTCGACTAAAGGTGGTGCTGAAGCATGGCCACAGTCACATAACTGAAACAAGTAAAGGAGTATATATATATATATATATATATATATATGTATTGTTGTATTTAGGGACGGTCATGTTGCCAGTTTACCTCCGCACACCTTTGAGCAACATCAAATTCACTCGTCCGCCCACAAACACTCTCCTAGCTTGCCTATCATTTATAAGCTCTCTTCCCTCTCTCACTCCAGCACCACTAACTACCAAAGCTTTCCTCACTCCACCCATCTATTCAAACTGAGAGAAGAGCAGGCATTGGTAACGGCTCAAATAGTCATAGAGAAGTCAATGCTTGGAATCTCGTTGAGAGAGCACATCAGTAGCGAGGTCATCAGTCAGAAGTCCGGTGTGAGGGATGTCATCGTAGAATATACACGCAGCAAGTTTAGATGGGCTAGACACGTCGCCCAGCTCACCGATAATCGGTGAACCCGCGCAGTTGTCGAGTGGTACCCGCGCGAGCGGAAACGACCAGTCGAAAGGCCTCCACGACGGTGGAGTTACGATTTTATGAGGAAGGCGCGATCCAGAGAGGAGTGGACGGCATGCTGTGACCAACGGTGTCAAATTGACGCCCGACGGACTGGTCAGACATGGTGAGGTGATCGAGGTGATATATATATATATATATTATATATATATATATATATATATATTATATATATATATATATACATATATACATACATATATACATACATATATACATACACACACACACACATATATATATATATATATGAATATATATATAGATATATATATTCATACATACATGCATTCATACATACATACACACACACATACACACATTTACATACATACATACATACATACATACATACATACATACATACATACATACATATATATATGAGTTCAGGATGTAAGTCACTCATGTACCTAAATAGTAAAGCACCAAGTTCAAGTCAAACAATTAGCAATCATGTACAAAACAAAATTAGAGGAACATATAGGTACATACCAAAGTACAGACGGATTAATATTCCAGTAGCATATACGATCACAAGCGTCCAATTGTTTCAAGGTTATACGTAGGAACATACACTGCACCAATTGTACTGCACTTAATAGATTCCAGATCTATATTTGCAGGTTTCGAGTAAGGTAAATAATAAATAAATAACAACAGATGGAAATTGCTTCATTAACTACAGCTGTTTCAAATGAGTTTTTAAAAATTTATTTATGAAGAGAATTGCTACATCATCCGAAAAAAAAAGCCCGTTTTCATCAGTTGAATATACACGAATTAAACATAAAAAAAAACATTCCAAGAATCAACATTATGTGCCACTTCATGATTCCTGGTTATTGTGACTTAGTTCTTTAGGAAGAGTGATAGTAGTTCAGGGGTTTGTTTGGATACACATATATAGATATCGCTATGTAATCATCATTACATTAAGATGCTCTACGCTTTCAGTTTTGATTTATTTAATTATTTCATTAAATTTAAATAAAATAGTTTAGATATATTGTACGTGTATATGTATTTGCGCGCGTGTATGCGTGTGCATGTGTGTGTGTGCGCGTTACTTCATCTTACCATATCTGGAAGAACAATATAAAGAAACGGTATTTTCATATAAAATTCCTATGATTTTCCGCTTGACCTTTGAAAAATGTCACGTTAATGATATATTTTAAGATTGCAAGATGTGTTTGTCAGTTATTTTTGATAAATTGGCACGTTGCCGACCACTTTATTAAATCGTCGTATTATTCAGATTTGTTGACTGACGTCAGGGTAAGGTAATTGTGTGTACGGCTGTTGAGGGTTAATTGATCCTCGATACTCGAAATCTTGCTCGGGTGGTCTTTTGAGGTTGGGATTCTAAGTCAATCTAATAAGGCAGTACATGTCCTCTCAATAAGAGCCGTATCAACAAGGTGCTGATGCTGGAAATCACGAGAACAAATTTGCTGTGGGTGAACGAATCAACCCTGAATGGAAATGCAGTTAGCAAAACACCTCTTGCTATGCAGTAAGGAAATCTGTATTTGTTAGTAAGGAGGCTGCTTGATGTAAATTAATCTCGATTTTATTTAATATATTTCTTTATTAGCCATACGGAGCTGAACACAAAGGGGACAAATTACAAAGTAGAGCTTTTCTTTTTTTTTGGGGGGGGGGGAACGTGGTAGGTTTTCGATCAAAAGGGATCGTAAAAAAGAAAGAAAAGAAACGATCAATAGGGATTGTGTATCAGAGAAATGTCATGATGTAAAGTGTAAAGGGGGAAACAGATAAGGTTTATCCGTGGAAAGAAAAGCCTACGGAAAAGACCACGGTAACCTCGGTCAATCATGTCACATAGTAGAGTCTCAGTATTGATGTTGGAGCTAGCTTGTCGTCTAGGAGCAGAATGTTTTTGGAAAGTTAGCTGAAATAGATATCTGTTGTACACATTTCGTCAGCAAAACTTTTTTAAAGGAAAGTTTTTAAAACTATAGATATTACTTATTAAATATAAAAATTAAAACTGCTAATTCAATGCATTGAATTCAGTATGTAATGACTAATACTTTTGTTAAATTGCAATGCAATTGGCCGTTTTTGCGGGGAATACTTTGCCATCAGAAGCCTCACCTAACTAATTAACCTAACTCTGACGTTGAACTAGTAGCCACTGTAAATAGTTTTAATCAGCTTGTCAAATGCATACAATGTCACCAACATTAGCATAACAATTATATCATATCTCCAGAACACAAATCAGTTTAATTCCTTAGAAAATTACTTCTAACACCATTTGCGAGGTTTGTTCAGTATCAGTTGTCAAATCACTTTCTTTATTAATTGAGTTTGAAATACATGTGTAGCTTGCACTTGATTCACCATTGATATTTGTGTCGTTGTTTATTTGATCTGCGTTGTTTATTTGATCTATTCACCGTAGGACTAATCACAGCTGTATTATTCCTGCTTGAGATATAAATCTAGCTTGTGTATTCATTACTTCTGTTACATCGATACAAAGCTGGAGCTAGAGCTTCATAAATCATTGTTATTGGTGATTATATTTCTCTGCATATCAAAGCTGACGGACTAAGGAGTCTTCCTGGATGAGGGTTTCTCCGATAACTCAAAAGCACGCTGCTCAAATATACATATTCGTACTTGAGGTTAAGGATGTACGACACAACAGTGGCATTCCCGGTTAAATAACAGCAAATTTCACTAGCTGATTCAGATATGACAGAAGTTTGACTGTGTTACTTGGCTGTTACAAGAAGTTTCAGGACATTAATGACAAAAAACAACAAATAAATTACAAGAAATTCTCAGGACTTGAGGAAATGAATTTTGCAGTATAGAATCCGCGGCAATATCATCGGATTCAAAAAAAAAAACTGATAGCTAGTGAGAGGATCAGATTACCATATTAATCTAGAACAGTTATAACAGCCTCTCCTGAAAAAAAAAAGCTTTGAAACCTCTGGAGTGCACCTCGTATGACGATAATCTCTGTAAAAATCAACACTATTAGCGTTAATATACAAGTTTGCACAGCAGTCAGTACCTCAGAACTTCTTGATTGAACTGAGTTCAGCATCAACAATCCTATTCTTTTTTTGTCTTTTTAGTATGAATTAGTTTAGTAGATTGAATTTGATCCTTCATCTGTCCTGTGTATCGCACGTGAGAACATATTTGCCTAGTATCCAAGCATCATATATGATACGCATCGCCGATTTGTTCAACCACCAAAATAACATACGCGCACACACTAGTGATAATAAGTCTTTCTGGCCTTTAGATAACAATATATATCTTTAATGTTGGCTACCTAACCCTAATATTTACTTATTCCGCGCGTCCATATGTCTCTCTTTCTCTCTCTCTCTTTATATATATATATATATATATAGAGAGAGAGAGAGAGAGTGAGAGAGAGTGAGAGAGGGGGGTAGAGAGGGAAAGAAAGAAGGAGGAAGGCAAAGAGGGAGAGAGAATGAGTGAGACAGAGAAAGAGAAAGAAAGAAGAGCCTGACAGACAGACAGTAATTATATCTGTCTGTCTGTCTATCTGTCTATCTGTCTGTCTATCTGTCTGTCTGTCTGTCTGTCTGTCTGCGTTCGTGTGTGTATGTATGTGTGTGTGTGTGTGTGTGTGGTGTGTGTGTGTGTGTACCAATGTCTAACTTGTCGCTCTATCCATTACTGTAATAATTTCGCCCCTTTCAGACTTAGATGAATAAGTAAATAAATAAAAGGGATCAATTGCCCAGACAGTGAAATCTGAAATCAAAGCATGCACACCTGAGAGAGATAGGCCTTCTTAGCGATAATAGCTATACGAATACCTTTTGTTCCAGCAGCAGTCAGGTCATTCTAGTTTTCCTTCCCGCTACTCCTGTCATCCAAGCGGACACGGAAATGTTTTGTTACAAGCTGAAGGACATTAATCCCATCTAGACCTTCCCGATCTCTTGTTTCTTTCGAGATCCACCTCCTCTCCCTGTCCATTTTTCAAGTATTTCTTTCTATGTTTTTTTTTTTATATTATTGCCTTCTTTTGAATTCTTATTTTAGCCTTTTCTTACATATCATTACTATTCACCTCTTTTTCCAAGTTGTAAACCTTACTGAACAGCTAAGAAATACAATTCCCCTACTTTGAAAATTATTATTATCATAGTTGTTCTTTTTTTTTTTTGCTGTAGTTGTTGTTAAGGCGGTAAGCTGGCAGAATCATTAAAACGCCAGACAAAACGCTTAGCAGCCTTTCATCCGTGTTTACGTTATGAGTTCAAATGCCACCGGCGTCAACATTACCTTTCATCACTATCGGAGTCGATAAAATAAACACTAGTTGGTTATTGGGGTCAATGTAATCGACTGTTCTATTCCCCGAATTTCAGGCCTTATGCCTTTATTATTATTATTATTGAGTGAGAGAGCAGTTCATGCCATCAAAGTGACACTGGGGTAAAATATACGATGTCCAATATACCCATCATGACTACCCGTCTGATAAAGGTACACCATGCACATGCATCACAACCATATGTGCGCGACATGGTGATCTCATATCAAGATAAACAGCACATGACCTTGCAGGTGGGGCCCAGTTAGAATTTTCTTCAGGTTGAGTAGCCCATCTCGCTCAAACGGTCCCTGAATAAGGGTTGTTTAAGGATGTTGAAAGAACCACCCATGTTTCCAGAGGTGAACTATTCAAACCCCAAAGAATCCCTCTCAACACATGGCTATGATGCTCCCCCACTACTTCTGCTCGTGATCAGAGATGCACATATCGTCAGCCACTAAGGGACATGCTCAACTGGTTAAGGTCAAACAACTGACAAGCAAATCTGTGGTATTGAGCAGAATATTTGCTGTAGCCCATCTTTTATACCAAGACTGTAGCCCATCTTTTATACCAAGACTGTAGCCCATCTTTTATACCAAGACTGTAGCCCATCTTTTATACCAAGAATGTAGCCCATCTTTTATACCAAGACTGTAGCCCATCTTTTATACCAAGACTGTAGCCCATCTTTTATACCAAGACTGTAGCCCATCTTTTATACCAAGACTGTAGCCCATCTTTTATACCAAGAATGTAGCCCATCTTTTATACCAAGACTGTAGCCCATCTTTTATACCAAGACTGTAGCCCATCTTTTATACCAAGACTTATTATTAATTATTATTATTATTATTATTATTATTATTATTATTATTATTATTATTATTATTATTATTATTATTATTATCATTATTATTATTAATAGAAATATTAAAATTACTAAGTCTCTCTAAAGGAGATTACGGCAGCGTTACTGGATATTAATAGTTATCGCCATACTAATATGGCAGTCTAAATATAAGACTAAAGCTATCGCTGATTAGCTCCAAGAGGCCACCGCCTCTAGCTAGCTATATGACACACGAACCTGCGTCCATTACAACCTTCGAACAGGGGAGGTCAGCCGCTTCACCTTGCTAGTCAGACATCTGCAGACATGTTTCAGGGTTGTTGCCCCTTATCAATGCAGCGTAGTCAGAACCAGCAGGTGTCGCTACTGACTATCTGTTCGAAGATTTTATTTACCTAGTTACAGTCAACTATTATTATTATTATTATTATTATTATTATTATTATTATTATTATTATTATTATTAGCAGAGAAGGAAGGCAGCTCTTTCTCTGCTTTGTGGCTGTGGCAAAAGAGGCTGTTTGATGGACCCGTTTGAAAGGTTTGAAGATAGGCACATTCCTGCCTGGTGAAGCCCTCATCAATTTCTTCTAATATCATTTGAAGAGGAAAGTGAGGATAGAGATGGATAGAGATGGAGTGTTTATCAAAAGATGGTTGACAGTGGCAAGACTGGTGAGACTGAATAGATCTACTCTGAATATGCTTTTCTAAGCATTTTCCCATGCCTTGGAGATGGCAGAGTAAGCCGGGATTTTTGTGTGGGGTTTACCCCGGATTACCCTAAGTGGACTGTCCCGTTATTGGGGATTCTAATTGGGGATTCTATTTATTTATTTATTACTTGTTTCTCTACTTTCTATTATATATTCTCCATGATATCCTTCAATGTGGCAGAATCCCCCTTTGATTCATGTTAACTCCACAGGTTTTTGTAATTTTTTGTGTTGTAACTCGTCCTTTGACTAAACCCGGAACCATATCTTTTGGCCCTTGTAGCCAATAAAAGAAATCATTATTATTATTGTTGTTGTTGTTGTTATTATTATTATTATTATTATTATTATTATTATTATTATTATTATTATTATTATTATTATTATTAGTGGTGGTGGTAGAATCGTTAGCGCGTTGGACAGAATGCTCAGTAACAATTATTCTTCCGGCTTTATGTTCTGAGTTCAAATTCGATTGAGGTCGATTTAACCTTTTATTCTTTCGGAGTCGATCACATAAGTACCAGTTGAGCACTGGATCAATGAAATCGCGAAATTGCAGGCTTTATTCATATAGTACAAGCAGTTTTTATATGAAATATACAATATCATATAAGCATAAATGTAGTTGTGTAATTAACAACGACGCTTCTTAAAACACCTTGTTTCGCAACACAAACGTTAAAAATTATTTAATAAAGATATTAAGCTAGCATTTGTTGAAAATATGACAATTGGACGCCTCTTCGTTTCCAAAGTCCTTTGTCAAATGTAGATTTCTATAAACAAGTGTCTGGCCGTGTCGTAGCTTTGGCTGAGGGACGTGGTGTCTTAGAGTCCCCTTACACCATTGAATCGGCGAATCATGTGTGTTGTGAACATACATCTTCCAAAAGGAAGAGGCATTCTCCAGTGGCAAAAAAAAAACAATGATCAGATACTCACGTTCAAATCTCCTAGACCTTGAATGCGTTGTTAGGTTATTATTAAGAATGCATCGATAGGTTATAACATGGAAGCCTTTTCCTACAAAGTGAAACAACTAAGGAATAAAAGTAAAATAACAGACAGTTGTGTGTTAGATGCTATAAAACTTCTAGTGTAACGTTGTCATTATTAAAGTTGGGTTTAAGGCGATGAGCTGTCAGAATTGTTAGTACGCTGGGCAAAATGATTAGCGGCATTTCGTCCGCTTACGTTCTCAATTCAAATTCCGCCGAGGTCCACTTTGCCTTTCATCCTTTTGGGGGTCGATGAAATAAGTACCTGTTATGCACTGGGATCGATGTAATCGACTTGTGCCCTCCCCAAAATTTCAAGCCTTGTGTTTGTAGGAGAAAGGGTTATTAAAGTTGGGTTAATTTTTTATTTGTTTCAGTCATTAGACTGTGGTCATGCTGGGGCACCGCTTTGAAGAGGTTTCGTCGAACGAATCGACCCCGGTACTTATGTTTTTAAGCCTGGTACTTATTCTATCAGTTCCTTTTGTCGAACCGCCAAATTACGAGGACGTAAACACACCAACACCGGTTGTCAAGTGGTAGTGGGGAACAAACATAGACACAAAGACACAGATGCACAGAACAAAGAAATGCACGCGCACGCTCACACACACACACATACATACATACATATATACGACGGGCTTCTTCCAGTTTCGGTCTAGCAAATCCACTCAAGAAGGTTGTGTCAGCTCGAAGCTATAGCAAAAGACACTTTCCCAGGGTGCAACGCAGCCGGACTGATCCCAGATTCATGTGTTTGGGAAGCAAACTTCTTACCATACAGCCGCGCCTGCGCCCATATCCATTAAATATTTTAATTAAATTCCTAATTAACGTAAGCAGAATATGGCTATTGACTACTCAGGCGTATCAAATGCTAACTGAATAGAATTACAACGATTAATAAGAAATAGACACTTTCCGGCAATATTATGGTCATCAAATACAAACGACTTTAACTTGGTTATAGCGAATATGTTAAGTTGGGAGAAGACATGAGTTGTGCAGATGGAACCTGAAGGAGTTGCACTAAAAACGTTTGCTGTAAGGAATCACTGTGGCAAAACCATTTTCCCAAGGATATCTATGTCTTTAGCCGAGTTACACTCCAAAAACACGAGTACCCTTAACGTAGTTCTTAGGAAGAATCAGCGTGACACAGAGTGTGATAACGCTGGTCCTTTGAAATACAGGTACTACTCATTTTTGCCACCTGAATGGACTGGAGCAACGTGAAATAAAATGTCTTGCTCAAGGACACAACGTATATCCGGTAACTGAACTCACGACATTACGATCGTGAGCTGAACACCCTAACCACTAAGCCATGCGCCTTCACATACATACATACATACATGCATACATACATGCATACATGCATACATACATACATACATGCATACATACATACATACATACATACATACATACATACATACATACATACATACATGCATACATACATACATACGTACATACATACATACATACATACATACATACACACACACACACACATACATTATATATTATATTGTATGTATATGCGCAGGAGTGGCTGTGTGGTAAGAAGCTTGCTCCCCAACCACATGATTCCGGGTTTAGTCTCACTGCGCGGCACCTTGGGCAAGTGTCTTCTGCTATAGCCTCGGGCAGACCAAAGCCTTGTGAGTGGATTTGGTCGTCGGAAACTGACAGAAGTCTGTCGTGTATACATACATACATACATACATACATACATACATACATACATACATACATACATACATACATATTTAAAAAATCCATGCTAGAGCACCGGTTTGAAAAGTTTAGTAGAGTAAATTAATTGACATCAGTATTTTTTTTAAAGCCTAGTACTTGCTCTGTCGGGTTTTTTTACCGAACCACTAAGTTATAGGGATATCAACAAGCCAACACCTGTTGTCAAGTGGCGATGGAGGACAAATACAACCACAAAGACACACATGCATAGATTTATTCATACATACACACACGTACACACACACGAATAAGTGTATATATATATATATATATATATATATATATATATATATATATATATATATATATATATATATATATATATATATATCTGTATGTATGTGTCTATGTATGTATGTATATATATATGTATGTGTATGTATATTTATATATGTGTGTGTGTGTATATCTGTGTGCCTATATATATTTTGTCTCAAAAATAGAACGTAGATTAAGATGAGATTTCCTCTCTTCCTCTACTGATACTCCACACTGACACACGCGCACACACTCCCCCCGCGCGCACGCACACACATCTACTTGCTGACGTCATGAATTGTCTCCATTTCTCACGAATGATGGAAATTACTTTACTGTTGTCACAATAATCAATATTTTTCGGCTTTCAATATTCAAATGGAAAACATTTGAAGTAAAAGGACTTGTGTTAAAGAGTCCATTAATCGATGCAATTTATTGCCACAATGTACAGTTTTTGCTAAAATTCTCAAAAAGACAAGTGGACTTTGAATTTTAGTACTACAAAAATGCATACTCCAACGTATGTATATTATAAAAAATAATTCATGACATCCCTGCGGTCAATAAAGAAACGATCTCATTATGCACTGAGAGAGCAGTGCATATCATCAAAGTGATCCTGGGGTAAAATACACGGAGCCCAGTATACTCAGCATGACTATCCGTCTGATAAGGGCACACCAGGCACATGCATCACAACCATATGTGCGCAACATGGTGATTACATATCAAGGTTAAACAGCACATGACCTTGCAAGTGGGGCCTAGTTAGAATTTTTTTCAGGTTGAGTAGTCCATCCATCTCAGAAGGTCCCCGAATAAGGGTTGTTTAAAGATATTAAACGAAACTCCCGTGTTTACAGGGGTGAATTATTCAAACCTCAAAGAGTTCCTTTCAATATATGGCTACGATGCTCACCCACTACTTCTCGTGATCAGAGATGCACATATCGTCAGCCACCAAGGGACATGCTTAACTGGTTATGGTTAAACAACTATAGCTTGTCAATGGTATTGAGCAGACTATTTGCTGTAACCCTTCTTTTATACCATGATCCTTTCGGGATCGATAAATAAAGTGAAACATTGGGATCGATGTAATTGACTAATCTCTCTGCCCCGAATTTCAGCTGAGAGGATTATTATTATTATTTAGTAGAAAGGATTATTATTATTATTATTTTCATATACAAACAACAGATTAGACTGTTGAAAAAGAAAAAAATCCTAACATCAGGCTACAACAAGTAATCTTAGATGACAAGAACCTTTCTAAGTATCCTAGCTTTCCCTAACAACACTATTTTCTGAACCTGTACTTAATTGGGTTTTATATCCATCTGTTCAGATCTTTAGGAATAGCTCACAGTGCACCTATAACTACTGGGATACATTTTACCCGCACTTTCCAGTGTCTATGTAATTCAATGGCTAGGTCCTGGTAGTTAGCTATTTTTCCTATACCTCTCATATTGATTTTTTCATTTTTGGGGGACTGCAAAGTCAATTATCTGGCACATTCTACACTCTTTATCTACTACTACTATATCAAGCCTACATGTATGGTACATTTTAGTGATATGCTAAGTATTTTAGAAAAAGCAGCTGAGGTACAATGTTCCAATGTCCTATACTGGTGTGAAGGCAATTATTTGGTGGCTTGTATGTCAACGCGTGATAGCCAACACAGTTACATGTGAACAATGCAATAATCCTGCACGACTAATGAGTTGTAGAGAAAAGACTTACGGCAAGCGGTGGCGTTGTTCTTGTGGATTCACTGGGACAATACAAGCTAATTCCTTTTTTCAGAATAGCTATTTTACTACCAGTAATAATTTAACTAACGTACGTATGTGTAAGAGGCTATCCGTAAAACGAAATTATGTACGATCTCTACATTATGTCCCACATATTTTTACATGAAATTAAAGGGTGTCACTGTCGTTGCTTCCGGTTTCTATCCCAATTTATTTTAATTTTTCTTTTAGGATAATGCACTTTTTTACGGCAGTAAACTGCATAATAAACCATGTCTGAATGCTACGGTACGCAGTTATATTTTCTGTCATTTATTATGGGTGGAGGTGCTAAATCGGTACTGTTATAAACTATGCTCCGATCATTTCTTTTTACACGACATCAGATCACCGACTATTATGAATATTTCAAAAACATTTATTGTCAATAAATTTAACTAGTATTACTTACAGTTATGCTTCTACATTTTTGGCAATCTTTCGATTTGACTCGTTGTTTTTCAATCATTTTAATAATCTTTATAGAGTAGGTAAGCGGCGTACTCTTGAGTTAAACATTGTTGACCTCATCGTCGCCATTGTTGCTGCTGTTGTTGTTGCTATCGTTGTTGTTGCTTTCTTCTTCTTCTTCTTCTTCTTCTTCTTCTTCTTCTTCTTATTATTATTATTATTATTATTATTATTATTATTATTATTATTATTATTATTATTATTATTATTATTATTGTTGTTGTTATTATTATTATTATTATTATTATATTATTATTATTATTATTATTATTATCATTTTTATTTTTATTATTATTATTATTATAATTATTATTATTATTATTATAATTATTATTATTATTATTATTATTACTATTATTATTATTAAGGCAGCGAGCTGGCTGAATCGTTAGCACACAGGGCGAAATGCTTAGCGGTATTTCGTGTGCCGCTATGTTTTGAGTCCAAATTCCGCCGAGGTCAACTTTGCCTTTCATCTTTTCGGGGTCGACAAATTAAGTACCAGTGAAACACAGAGGTCGATGTAATCAACTTCTCCCTCAAATTTCAGGATTTGTGGATTATTATTATTATTATTGTTGTTGTTGTTGTTGTTGTTGTTGTTGTTGTTATTATTATTATTATTATTATTATTATTATTATTATTATTATTATTATTAATATTATTAAGAGAGCCGGCAGAATCGCTAGAGCGTCGAAAACATGCTTTGTCGTATTTGTTTATTTTCTGAGTTCAAATTCTTCCGAGGTCAACTTACCTTTCATTCCACTGGGATCGATAAAATAAGTACCACTCAAGTATTGAGGTCGATATAATCAACTAATCGATTAACCCCACTCCCACTAAAATTGCTTGTCTAATGCCAAAATTTGAAACATTGTCGTCGTCATCATCATCATCATCATCATCATCATCACCATCATCGAAGACATCGTTTCAGCAAGCCGGTCTTCATCCAACCATTTATGTTGAAAAAACGACTCACATCAGAAGACTATCTCAGATTTTCTTTCTTCCCTTACATCTCAAGAACCTGCATTCAGAATATGGCTGGCTGTTTCTTTTTTAAATCCACAGTCTACTTAAAGATAAACTACGATTTTGTCGATGTTATATTTCATGTAATTAGTTCTCAGGGGTTTCCACTCTACTACTCTTTTTTGTTGCTTCAGTCTTGACTTCAACGTTCCACATCCATTCTAATGGTACTTGCTAATTTACTCTACTTTCTATGTTACTCATAAATTGGTCATTCATTACTTTATCAACCCGCTTCATCTCTCTCTTTCACCATTCTTTTCTTATAACCATTCTTTTCAATGGAACTTTCGTCTGTAAAAGGTCTCTTGTTTTATTTCTACCAACAAAGGTTCAACACTGTTCTTTACGCACCAACCAAGATTATTGCCTAAACTTTTTATACAGTTTTTCGTAATATATCAAACTTCTTCCATTTCTGATTCTCGTAGAATAATTCAAGCGAAATCACTTTTGGGATACAGTGAATCATTGAAGATGATAGCTACCGCATCTTTTTATGTTTGCCCTTTCCATATCTTCTTCGAGCGGCTGCAACCGGGGTGCGTTTTACCACACACTTCTAGAAATCCCTGTTCTTTATCAGCTTTTGTAGGTTCTCAGATTCATGTGTGTGTCTTAGCCAATAACATGACATGAATTTCGTTGAATGGTCTTCATCCTTAATGGTTGTACAGAAGTCTCCAAAATATAACATCTAATATGTTCAGATATATAACTGTATGGGAAAGAGGTGGTAAACTGTCGGTGACTGTGGAACTAAAAAAGAAAGAAGCAGAAAAAAAAACATTTATCCCATTGTTTAATTTTAAAAACGTTTTTAACGTGTCACATTTATTATGTTTTTGTTTCTTCTCTCTTTTATATACAACTTTCTTTTGTTGAGAATTGTATTTGTCTTGTAAATGACTTGATCTGACAGTGTGTATTGAAACTGAAACAATCATATCATTATAGAACATTTGATAATATAAAACTATCAAGTTTACATTAAGTTTCTATTTAGTTTGTAAGCCGTAAAAATTGCCCTCGCATAACTGCAGCGTGATCGCTGAGACTGTTTCTCTAGTCTGTCTTTTCATTTTTAGACAAAGTTTATTCTTTTCCTGAACGTCATTCACAATCACAAAATAGCTGCGAATATTTCACAGCACGCCCGAAAAAAGAAAAGTGTAAATGTACAGAAACAGCACGTTTCACACAGATAACAAACAAAACTACTTTTCTAAGTACAACACAAAATATCAGTATCAGCTACAAAAGGTAGGATTTAACACTGAATATGTCGAATGGAAATGCTGTAAACAACAACAGCAAAATAAAAACAACCAAAACTGCAACAAACAAAAGCTGTAACAATAGTATACATGCATATATTACAGTAAATGTAAATATAAATTACGTAACGTTATCTTACTCAAATGTAGAAGAAAAAACTCTTGATGCAAAACATTTTGCTGGAGAAACAAAAGCTTAGCAACATTTTCCATAAAAGGCAGACACCATCCAAGAGGAGAAGATTATCTTAGTTGTGCTTAGCCAACTCAATGCTCGCTTTTCTCGTTCCATCTAGGACGGATTTGGAAATTTCATTCGCCTAGAAGAGGGAAGGCGTATGATGCCATAGATATTACCTTCAAAACAGACGACAGAGCAAAAGCGCTGGTCCAAATTGTGCGTGACACACCTGTTCATAAGATGTTTCTGCAATATTTGGGAAGAGGAAATAAAAAGGCCGCAGTTCGGATTATCTGGGACTGTGTCGATCCCTGGCTAATAGCTACTTTGGCAGCACAATTTAGGCAAGCGAATGTGTCGACGATATCACGCTATGTGAGATTGCTGTGGACATATAAGTCCTCATGATTCAACAGGACTGCGACGCAGTACCAGAATTGTGTCCTATTGTGGGTTCTGAGAGGAAGGCTTTAAAACTCAGCATCCAAAGTATCCCGGGCTCAGCAGCTGCACACATGATAACTTAGACCCATTAAGCGCTTTCTGCATAGAAAATCTAAAATAACGAAAGCAAATGGATTTTAAATTTATATATAAATACTTTGTTTAATTATTGCATTTTATTCTCCTTTTATATTCTTTCTGTGAGAATATTTGTTTTCATAGCTTGTTAATTTTGTCCTATTACATATTGAATAAAGTTTCACTTCACCTCTCGCCTTTATGACTTGTTCGTCTGGCTCCACACATTTTAAAAAGTCGTTATTCCCTCGAAATTAGCTGGCCTTGTACTTAAGGCTGTGAAATATACGTAGCTATTTTGTGTTTGTGGATGACGTTCAGGAAAAGAATAAACTTTGTCTAAAAATGTGTAACCATTATCCTCCTCCACCTCCTCCTCCTCCTCGTCGTCGTCGTTGTCATCATCATCATCATTATTATTAAAGCGGCGAGTTGGCAGAATCGTTAGCCTATTGGGCAATATGCATGACGGTATTTCGTCCGTCTTCAAGTTCTCATTTCAAATTCCGCCGAGGTCGACTTGCCTTTCATCCTTTCGGGGTCGATAAAATAAGTACCAGTTGAGCACTGGGGTCGATGAAATCGACTTATACCATTCCCCGAATTTTCTGGCTTTGTGCCAAATTTGAAACTATTATTATTATTATTATTATTATTATTATTATTATTATTATCATTATTATTATTATTATTATTGTTGTTGTTGTTGTTGTTGTTGTTATTGTTATTATTATTATTATTATGAAGGCGGCGAGCTGGCAGAATCGTTAGCACGCCGAGCAAAATGCTTAGCGACATTTCGTCCGTCTTTACGTCCTCAGTTCAAATTCCATAAAGGTCGACATTGCCTTTCATCCTTTCGGGGTCGATGAAATAAGTACCAGTTGAATACTGGGGTCGATGAAATCGACTTCACCCCTCCCTCAAAAACTGTTGGCCATGTGCCATTATTTAATTAAGGCGGTGAGCTGGCAGATTCGTTATCTCGCCGGGCAAAATGCTTAGCGGCATTTCTTCCGTCTTTGTGTTCTGAGTTCAAATACAACCGAGGTCGACTTTACCTTTTATCCTTTCGGAGTCGATGGAATAAGTACAACGATGCAATCAACTAGTCCCCTACTTCAAAAGTTGAGGCCTTGTGTCTATAATAGACAGGATTATCATAATTGTTTGTCATTATTATTCTTCAGGCAGAAAATGATGGCACAATTGGTAGATCGTCGGATACAATGACTCGTGTTATTTATTTATGTCCCTTTATATTCTAATTTCAATTCAAATTGTGATAGACTTAACTCTTCGTCTCTCTGCAGTCGAACACTGATTCAACAAACCTACTATCAAACGCATTCCTGTCACGATCATACTCTCGTTTATAGATGTAGGCATAATAGTGTGGGGGAAGTTTTGAGTCATTATTAGTTTCATTTACAGTTATGTTATATATATATATATATATATATATATACATATATATATACATACATATATATACACACGTGTATATATATATATGTATGTATATGTATATATAATATGTACACACATATATGTGTGTGCGTAAGATTTCTTTTTTATGGAAGTGAAACTGAAACTTTAGAAAAGGTCATCCCGAGGGCAGGAAACAAAAGTCACAGACTTCAGCATCGTGTTGATGATTCAGTGACATATTTTATGCTAAATAACTCTGTCTCCATCAAATGAAATCAAACAGGTTAACTGACGTAAATAGTTCCATTTTAACAGCTTGTATTAGATTTTCTCCAAAAATTCGTTAAAATAGCTTACGTAGAATAACACCGTCATCAATATTATTATTAAATATGTTGACCTTGTGCCAAAATTTGAAATCACTATTATTATTAAATATAAGGCGACGAGCTGGCAGAATCGTTAGCACACAGAGCGAAATGCTTAGCGGTATTTCGTCTGCCGTTAGGTTCTGAGTTCAAATTCCGCCGAGGTCGACTTTGCCTTTCATCCTTTCGGGGTCGATAAATTAAGTACCAGTTACGCACTGGGGTCGATATAATCAACTTAATCCATTTGTCTTTCCTTGTTTGTCCTCTTTGTGTCTAGCCCCTTGTGGGTAGTAAAGAAATTGGTATTTCGTCCGTCTTTAAGTTCCGAGTTCAAATTCCACCGAGGTCGACTTTGCCTTTCATCTTTGAAGAATTTTTAGTCGAATGAATCGACCCCACCACTTTTTAAAGCCTGGTACATAATCTATCGATTCTTTGTTGAACTGCTGAGTTACGGGGATGTAACACACGAAAACCAGTTGTCAAGTGGTGCAGGGGGGATAAACACAAGCACACACAGAAATGTGTGTATGTGTGTATATATATATATATATATATATATATATATATATATGTGTGTGTGTGTGTGTGTGTGTTTGTGTGAGTGTGTGTGTGCGTGTATGTGTGTGTGTGTATGTGTGTGTATGCATATATGCGTCAGACTTCGTTCAGTTTCCGTCAACCACACCTACTTACAAGGTTTTGGGCACCTCGAATCCTATAGTAGAGGACACATGACTAAAGTACTACGCATGGGACTGAACCCGGAAACCTATGGTTGGGAGGTAAACTTCTTGCCGCGTCTGCGCTTACTCATGAAAAATAAAAATAAAAGTTTAAGTCATAAGACCAAAACAGTTCAATATAAAATTCATAGTTGTTCTCAGTACAGATGTGCCTATGTCGGGTCTTACGCACCTAAAACCCTTCCCCAAAACTGGCAGAGAGGCTGTCTCGTGAAAATATCATACTGAGCTGATGACGTAATCTTAAGTAGATTTTTGTCAACTGCTTTCTCTCAGAGATATGAATCCGTCAGCAGATGGCTTTATTTGTTATTTCATCTCTCCTAAGCTAGGGAACATTTTTTTTTGTTTAGCCCCAGGCCACCCCTGCTCCAGTAGAACTAAGAACAAAGTAACTGATGTTACGGATTTTCTATGATGTTAGGTCTTTGTTTATGTTACGGTTTTTTTTTCGTACTTCGAACTGCATTACCCAATATATCTTTTTAGGTAGTGGACTAGGATTTGAGGAAATTTTTCTATTCTTTCTAGTAGGTCAAGTAACGGAATGAAGGAACCTCCGTTGACATTTTTTTTAAGCTGTACTTTACAACATATTTCATTTATTGTATTCTTTTACCGGATACTTATCTCTTGATGTTGGATTGTCTTCGTGTATAATGCTTGTTTGGATTGGCTCTGATAGAAAATTCCAGGCTTTTCTATTTCTTTCCCCATATCTTGGATAATTAGCCAGGAAAGAGGAGACAGTAACCATGACAACCGCGAGCCTTGCAGACCCTACCAAACGAGCGACATCGATGCTGTTGATATTCAAACTGAATTTCCGTCAGAATAAAAGTGGTCTCGAAGGAATTTCAGAAGGTGGCAAATATGGGGAGGAATGATTGATCGCTAATTTGGTTACGGATTTGTGGAGTGACTAGCAAAACAGACTAGAGCAGACGAGTAGTGACTGGTTCATACGAGCAATGAAAAATGGCATACATGTTGTTTGTCCGGAGGAAAAGAAATCATTGTTATAGCAACAGAAAAGACGCAGATATGAAACTGCAACTCTCTTAGACTGCAAATGACATACGCTGGTGAATAAGTGTCTTCTGCTGGGTGGCCGAATGTGCTGTAGTATTATTGTATCGGCAGCAGCACCATCGCCCTAGATATATGAACAATGCTCGAATATAGTCGTACATGTGCAGCGACAGCAACTATTAGCGTAATTTGGTCGTATGTTGTTTATTCGTGGAAAGTGTGAGGCACAAACTGCGTCCTTGATACATGTAATGAGTGTGCAATTATGCTACTGAATGAGACTGGGTTATCACTGTCCTCATTGAGAGAGGTTTTCGAGGTCTCTATTCATAGAAGCAGAACAAATCTTGAATCGTCTAGATTGCAAGTAGATAACGCCTGTGTGTGAGTGTGTGCGTGTTGGCGCGTGCGCGTACATGTATGTGTGGAAGCGCAAGGTGGCATAAAAGGTTAAAGCATCTATATAGGAGTGCGTGCCTGCGTGTGTGTGTGTGCGTGGGTGGGGTGGGTGGGTGCTGGATATTTGCGTTATAATTGGCTGTTAGAATATCATCAATATACATACGGAAGATTGTGGAAGCCCAGTCAAACTTTGGAGCACAGCAGAATTTTTAGAATATTAGTCGGTGTTAGTCAGAGAGAGGGAGACAGAAAGATAGAAAGAGAGAAAGAGAGAGAGACTTTGAGAGAGAGAGAGAGAGAGAGAGCGAGTGTGTATGTGTGTGCGTGTGTGTGTGTGTGAGAGAGAGTGTGTGTATGTATGTGTGTGTGTGTGTGAGAGAGAGAGAGAGAGAGACAGGTGGGTCAGTACAGACTGCAGTGGAATAGTCTGACAGGGACTTCAATGGAGGAGTTTCTTGTGCAAATACGGTTCCGATTATTTTGCATATGTCTGGTGCATCGGTTTGCTTTTACAAGGTTGAAAGACCACTGGCATGTGACATGGGAAAACTAGTCTGTGGTAAATCTGCCTCTACAGAGTCTCTTCTACTTGTAGTGATAGATGGTCATGCAAATGTGGAAGAGATTCAAGAAAGGTGGGAATATAGAATGTATCATGTATATCAGAGTGGATATTGAGATAGAAGATGAGAAAATTGAGTTTTGCTTATTAGTAGATGAATATAAGATCAAGGTTCAACAGATACCCACACGTAGTGTAGAGAAGAGTGAGTTGACCTTTTGGCAGAGAATGTTTTGGTGAAGAGAAAATACTATGGTTTATTAGTTGGCGCTAGTACATCGATCACTGAGAGTAGTCCAGCTGGTGATCAGATTCCACGAGGAAGTAATTCGAAATTCTTTGCTGACTAGAGAGGTTTATGAATCATGGACTATGAGAGACGGTTATACAGAATCCTCGAGACAGTTAATTGCACAGTGTCTTGTTACGTTACTAACAAGTTCAGAATTCTGCACTATCTGGCGGAAGACCTCTGGAAGGAAATACTTTCCACTGATATTTTTTGACAATCAGTGACACCACACAAAAGAAGTTTTTGTCGGAAGTAGCGACTTAATTTGAATGTTTCCACTAAAGTTAGTGGTGTTTGCGGCAGAGCTAACTCTGCTAAAGTTAGGTGTTGTTATTGTTGTTTTACCCCAAATCAATCGTGATTAGTCAGACTTATGATCAGAGGCATTTAAGCAGTACCTATTCTGTCTTTTACGGTATATGTTCAAGTTGTGTTTTTTCTTATTAGATTCAGTAGGTTGTGGTTTAAAGAAGATTTGGCAGCTATTTCTTGCAGGTCGAGCCAACACAAAGAGGTTTCTTCATTGAGTCATAGACAGTAAAATCGCCGACATGTTATCCCTATCCTTCCCCCTCCCGAAAACTGTTAGGCTTCGGTGTTTTATCGAGGCATTAGTTTTGGGAAGTTTCTAAAAGGATTCTGATCCCTTTTCCATCTTTGGTCATTTATACAAGGCAATTTATCTTTCGCTGCTACTGTGGAAACTGCCTCTCGTAAGGCGGTTCTCTCAATTATAGTAATGAATGGGAAGAATGAAGTCAAAGAGATTATAAATCTCTGACCTGCTGAATTGGAAAGGACGCCAACGCATGCAGATACAAGTAATGTGTTTTCATTTGTATGCATACAAGTGTAAATGAATGTGCATGTATTCATGAGAATGAGAGTATATGTGAATGTATGATTGCCCGTAAGTGCTTAATGAATGCTCGTATATGTGTAAGTGAAACTGTGCGTATGTGTGTGTGCGTCTGTGTGTGTGTGTGCGCGCGTGTGCATGTGCGTGTATGTTAAAGCACATCAATTACCATTTATTTTGTAATCTGTTTCTATCGAGACAAATCGTATGATATCATGGCAATCGAAATAGAAGCTGTCTGGTTGATAAGCAGACAGTATAGCAATGGGTAAAGAATTGGCATCAGCTAACTAACTGTTGCTTGTATAACAACATTTATCTACAAACCCATTGTTTGCTATAATTTTTACTATCGACCTTATTTAATGTAATATTCTGACATTCGATCGGACAACTAGAATGGAGCAATGAGCACTCTGTCACCGACGAAACAAAGGGAAATGGGAAAACAATAAAAAGCAGTACAGAAACAATATATAAACAACGTAAACAATACTACATTGATTAATAATAAACAAATCTTTTGAAAAGCGGATGAAAAAAAATATTTATCTAAAAGTTTCTTTCATTTCCTAACCTGTTAAAACTCATACTTTTCTTTCAGATCGTGTGGTGTGATAAGAATTGTAAAGTTTACCCACATTTTAGTGATGAGACTAAACTGTTTGTGGAAATGTGTAATAAATGTGTCTTTGTTTAAACGATCTCACTCGACCTTGTGCTATACTTTTACATACTTTACTAAACACAAGGGTACTAGGTCGATCATATGAAAAGACGAGATCATCTGTGGGCTACCATAAATGTTCTTTTTTTTACTACACATTTCAAGACCTTCTCGTCTAGGATATGAGTTAACATTACTTCTACTTCAAATCGTTTTCTGCCTCTTCTGAAAATTAGAAATACAGTAATACTACGAATTGTCAGCTTCAGATGGATAGAACTGAACTGTAATGGAAGAATTGTTGATTGGACCAAATTTAAGAAATAGGTTTCTATTTTAAATTTAAGAAATAGTTTCTACATAAGGCCCCTTATATGTCACATGACTCTGAGAACTATTAATGCAATAGGCGAGACATAGTGGAAACACATCAAGGAAACTAGTGCTGCCATGTGTTGGCAAGAACCCGCTCAAAAACGTGTGTTTGTTAAAGGAAAATACAATTGTAACATTTTGGGAATTCTCCAAAGAATGAGATCTGTTAGACAACTTACCTAATTTTTCAGGGGGTAGGTCGTTTGGGAGATATCTTTTTTTTTTTTTTTTGCTTTTTTGTTCTAGTAGAAGTGGAAGCATAGATGTGAAAGCGGTATCCGATTCTAGATCTCATCTAAGCTTTGTAGGGAGTAATCATAGCTCGAATATTATTTGTATATTATGGTCTTGAAAGTAACGGTTTGACTTTGGGGGGCAGATTTAGCGATATAATGAATTTTGGATCACCAAAAAGTACAACCAGAAATTTTGAGTCATACTAATCCTTTTTAGTGACTTCGAGGATTTTAGTTGCGTGTTATCCTAGTACAGATATATATATATATATATATATAATATATATATATATATATATATATATATATATATATATATATAGTTAATCCAAACAAGAAAAAAAACACAGCAGCGCGAGGACGTGGAACAAATAAGCTATTATTGGACGCTCAGGAAAGAAGGGAAGAAGGAGGGTTTAACGTTCGAGCGGAGCTCTTCGTCGGAAACATAGGAGAAGGAAAGATCCCGAGAAGGGAAGACAGAGGAAAAAAAATCGCTGGTGGTACTCACGAGGTCACATATTGAGAGAATACAAATAAGAAAATGGAGGAACAGATTCCTTTCAATCATCAACTTACAGATAATACCAATTCATATAATTTATTAACTAATTAAATAGGAACATCCAAATCCAACAGAATAAAACAATATACATCAATAAGTAAGATAATACCATAAAAATATTACATATAAAATGGATCTTACAGCTGTTTCAGCCTGTAGATAAATTGGCAATTGTATGCATTTATGTATTAGCCTTTTGGGTACTTCACTGGCAGTATATTGGATAACTGATATCCCATAGTGGGTTACACTCATAACCCCTATCTCACTTTGTACTATATATATATATATATATATATATATATATAATATATATATATAATATATATATATATATAGAGAGAGAGAGAGAGAGAGAGGAGAGAGAGATGTATATACGAACATAAGTTTAAAGCAGTATAAAGATTAAAGAGAAAAAATACCTTAAATATTGACCCACTCTCTTTTTCAGACACTTAGGAAGATTGCTGTAGACATTTGCTGCTTGAAAGACAACACATACAAATTTATCCCAACCTTAGCCGTACTTTAATGGCGTCTGCTGTAGCTGTGAAGTCTGGAGTTTTAGGGACAATTTCTTATAATGATGGGATACATTTTAGAGAGAATTCTTTTAACGATGAGACACATTTTATTTGTTATGTTTTATACACTTTCCTTAATATATGACTCGTTTCAGTCCTGGTTAATTGCATTTAGAATGTGCCATCATTATGAAATACCCAGTAACGAACTTATCTATGATCAAAGATATTTCCAACTGTAACTATGCCATTTTTATTCAGTGTATTTAGAATTAAATATGTTAATTTTTTAAAGAGAGTAAATTGCGATTCAAATAAATTTGGTTTCTAATTTTAACTACCAGACAGAGTGGAGTGGAAAATAATTCGCTCTCTGACATATATTTTTCTCTGTTTCTGAAATATTTTCTGCCCCCTGTATTGACTTGTATTGCTCTCTTTGCTATAACTTCACTGATCCAAATTATTTCAGCTGGCATGCTCAGATATTGAAATCGAATGCGCGTGCCATCACACTTCTACAGCTTTAATTGTAAATATATATATGTATATACATCGTGACGTATATTTGCCATTGAAATATGGCTAACCCCTAAGGGTGGATGCTACTGTAGTTTGTAGCCCCAGGAGGCCGCCGCCTTCAGCTTGCCATAGACACACTTTCCGTGCCCTATCAGTATTTGCAAAGGGAAGTCATCCTTCTCGTCTTCAATTTATGATACACACGGACTCGGGTATTGATCCGTCATTAGCGTGTGACAATCACAGTTGTCGATGAGAAGTAGATTTCCTTCACAAATACTTATACCTTTCTCCAGTATCGATAGACACTGATATCGAAAAAGTGTAAACAAGCAATAATAAATCTCTAGTCCGTGTGTATCATAAGTTGAAGACGGGACCGATGACTTCCCTTTGCAAATACTGATAGGGCACAGAAAGTGTATCAATAGCCAGCTGGAAATGTCTTCCTGGGGCTACAAGCTACAGTAGCAACCACCCTTAGGGGTTAGCCATATTTCAATGGCACGCATCCATTTCCAAGTAAGTTTTATCTATCTATCTATCTATCTATCTATCTATCTATCTGTGTGTGTGTATGTGTGTGTGTGTGTGTGTGTGTGTGTGTGTGTGTGTGTGGTGTGTGTGTGTGTGTGTGTGTAATATATATATTTAAATACTAGGGCGGTGAGCTGATAGAATCGTTAGCACGCCGGGCGAGATGCTTAGTGGTATTTCGTCTGCCGCTACGTTCTGAGTTCAAATTCCGCCGAGGTCGACTTTGCCTTTCATCCTTTCGGGGTCGATTAAATAAGTACCAGTTACGCACTGGAGTCGATATAATCGACTTCATCCGTTTGTCTGTCCTTGTTTGTCCTCTCTGTGTTTAGCCTCTTGTGAGTATTAAAGAAATAAATATATATATTTATATATACATAGACACACGTACGCACACACACACACGCACACATATGCTGAACTGGCTCATTAGTAGTGGATTATAGAACCGTACTTCATATGAGGATATCACGAAAATGAAAATAATAAATAGTTTCAAATTTTGGCACAGGGTCAACAGTTTTTGACTTCTCATTTTATCGACCCCGAAAAGGATGAAAAGCAAAGTCGACCTCGGCGGAATTTGAACTCAGAAAGTAAAGACGGACGAAATACCGCTTAAATATTTTCCCGACGTACATACAGTGTGGCCAGCTAGGCGCCTTAAACAAAATAGTGACAATAAATAATGGAAGACTATATAAAAAAAAGAAAGGAATGAAAAAATAAAAAATAACGTATGCATGATTATCAGATCAATCTAGCGAACTGGATTTAAAAGATAAACTAGTTAGCATTTCTTATTTTAGAAATGCTATTTATATCGTTTTGATGGATTAAAGATAATTACCTAGACATTAATATGGGAATAAACTATATTGATTTTTTAGCATTGGCGCAAGACTGTTGATTTGGGGCTGAGCTGAGTAAATTTGATTGCATTTTCCTCAGTACTTGGCTATCAATTATTTTATTGACCATGAAAGTTAATCTTAGTCTTTTAGCATAATTTCATTCATTTAAGTTGCTTCATCAAAATATTAGATCGAATTAAGTATTTAACTGGTGTAACGAAAGGTTAAATATGTCCCCGCGGGAATTGAACTCAGAATGTAGAGGTAAAGGGTAAAAAAACGTAACTGCTGGAATATCCCGCCACATGCCTGAAAGTTTGGTGTTGTACCACTGACTCGTTGATACTGCCGCAATAACCTGGCACCGACCAGGCTTTCTGTCAGTCTTAATAATCATTTTTGATAACTATGTGGACTAGAACAACATAAAGCATCTTGTCAAGAGATAAAACGCGCCTCCTGGGCCAGGAATCAAAAGCGCAATCTAACTACGAAGTCACTGCTTTATCAGAACGGAAAGAGATATGATTAAATCACGTATATATATTTTACCACTCTACGGATTTTGTCAATCACAACCATCATTAAGAGAATCGTCCAAACTGGCAAACAATAGAGACGGTATGTCTACGAAAAATGTCTCTTCAACTACGTAATGAAGGATTGTTGCTACGAAGTAGCAGCTTGAATCCAATTAAACGTCCGAAAGAAGATATTTTATTGTTAAACCTAAAATATTGATTTCAAATTTTGGCACGTCAGTATAAGATATATATATATATATAATATAAATCGACTTTTATATATAAGATATATATATATATATATATATAACATATACATATACATATATATATATATATAGATATATATATATATATATATATATATATATATATATATATAACATATATATATACATTTATATATATATAATATATATAATATTATATATATGTATATATACCTTATATATTATATATATATTATATATATATGTACTATATATAATATATGGGATATATATATATTATATATATATTATATATATATATATGTATATATATGGATATATATATATATATATAATATATAATATATATATATATATATATATATTTATATATGTTATATATATATATATATATATATATATTATATATGTATATATATGGATATACTATATATATATATATCTGTGAGTTGAAGGCTACAGCTGGCAGAAACGTATACCGCGCCGGCCGAAATGCTAAACGGTATTTCGTCTGTCGTTACGTTTAAGTTCAAATCCCGCCGAGGTCGACTTTGCCTTTCATCCTTTCGGGGTCGATAAATAAAGTAGCAGTTACGCACTGGGTCGATGCAATCGACTTAATCCCTTTGTCTGTCTTTATTTGTCCCCTCTATGTTAAGCCCCTTGTGGGCAATAAAGAAATATATATATATCTGTGAGTATATCTTTGTGTTCGTGTTTGTTCCCTCATCACCGCTTGACAACCAGTGCTGGTGTGTTTAAATCTCCGTAACACAGCGGTTCGGCAAAACAGGGCGATAGAATAAATACTAGGCTCTTTAAAAATTACGTCCTGAGTCGATTTGTTCGACGAAAACCTTTCAAATCGACTCACATACACACACATACACATTTTATCTTTTACTTGTCATGGACTGCGGCCATGTTGTGGCATCGTTCTGGAGTGTTTTACTCGAAAAAGTCGATCCAAGTACTTACTTCTTTAGTCTGATATTTATTCCATCAGTGTCTTTTGCCAAACCATTAATTTACAGGGTCGTAAACAAGCCAACACCGGTTGGCCAGCGGTGGAGATGGGAACAAACGCAGGCACAAGTCACATGACTGCTTACCGGTTACATATCCATGACTTTTTGTACATTTATTTTCTCTGAAAATTATGATTATTATCATTATTACACAATCCTGAGCTTCCTGAAACAGCAGTCGAGTTAGGAAGTTACATATTTTCCTCATGTTTTATTTTATATTCTTTTTTTGTGCTCCATGTAAATATATTTATATGAAGACTAACTGTGTATATTTCCATTACGACTTCCATATCAGCTCGGTTTGAATTTCACTTACAGTCACTCTTAATGATACGACACCTTGTCCTGGACGAAAAATTTGGAGTTTAAGCTCAAATCCTTTTGAGCAAAAACACTAAAACAGCGGTGAGGAGGGGTGACAAAGACAAACACAAGACACACACATAGATATATACACACACATATCCACACCAAATCCACTCACAAGACTTTGGTCGGTCCGAAGCCATAGTAGAAGACACTTGCCCAAGGTACCACCATGTGGTTGGGAAGCGAGCTTCTTACCACACTGCCACATCTGTGCCTAGATAAATTTTACCTCATCGGTATTAATACTGTCTCTGTTGCTAATATATACTCTGCAAAAGGTTATAGTCACAACTCATCTTCCTCTCACTAAACCAAACATATAAATAAATAAATAACTCACTGCTTTTCTTTTCTCCATCCTATTTCCGCGTGCTCTATAATTACTCTAACTATAATTAACATTTAACGCCGCTTTGTTTGAAAACGAAGTGCTCCTAAACAGACGAAACAATATCCACGTGGTCGTTTGATCTGGTAGAAGTAGCAGATAAATCTCTCTTTTTTTTCCCTCCTCCTCTCCTCCTCTCTCTCTCTCTTTCT
>NC_043000.1:62768669-62979866 GCF_006345805.1 Octopus sinensis | reverse complement strand
GAATTGTCGGAAATTTTATGAATCTTTTCGTCCATTTCCTAGCATTTAGCCTTGTGCAAAGAAAGAGAACAAATTTAGAGTGGTTTGTAGACATTTGACATCTACTTCTAGCGTATTGGTATTGTCCCTCAGGTGCTCTTAATTATAATTATATATTTATAATGATATACTTAAATATATATATATATATATATATAAATTAACAGAACAATCTTACACAGAGCACAAATAAACAGAGAATTAAACGGGAGAAGATATGGTGTTACAAGTCCCACAACTGTTTCTGGGAGATCCAAGTTAATTCACAATCATGGCAGATGTAGTTCACTAGAATATGCAACCAGAAATGGAACCAAATAAACATGGGATAGATCCGACCTCCGTCTTCAGGGCAGAGAGATAAAAAATCTGAGCACAAATCTGTCTCCATATCTGCTCACCTGGATTTCTCTTGAAGGCACTTTTTTACCCCGCAGACTTGGCCCTCGATAAAGCGTTCGGAGTGTAAGTTCAAACCATTTGAGCGCTACTGAGTGTTTTCTACATTAAGAATTTCTGGATCTCGTCTGTCGGCTCTGTATGTATGTATGTATGTATGTATGTATGTATATATGTATGTATGTATGTATGTATGTATGTATGTATGTATGATGATGTATGTATGTATGTATGTATGTATGTACGTATGTATATGTATGTATGTATGTATGTATGTATGTATGTATGTATGTATGTATGTATGTATGTATGTATATATTTGTGTGTGTATATACATAAATACGAGATACATACATACGAAGGTCGGCTGAAAAGTTCATAGGCTGACTAAGATACTCTCATGGAACGTGACTAAATGAGGCTTATTTTTCAACATAGTCCCCCTTGCGGTCCACACACTTCTTTCGTTTGTGTTGCAATGCTTGGATCCTATTGGCGAAGAAGCTTTCATCCTGTTGGCCAAAAATGTCACCACCAGCAGATATATCATCATCGTAACTACGATACTGGTTCCCAGCAATTGTTTTTTGTCATGGAAAACGGATGATGGTGAGATGGAGCCAAATCAGGAGAATAGGGAGGGTGATCAACCAATTCAGGGCCACAGTTACGCACAGCAGCTACTGAAGCGAAGGACTTGTGTGCTGGAGCATTTTCCAGATGAAATAAGACTCATGTCGTCAGTTCTCTTGAGCGTTTGGTCTGGTAGCCTTTCATAACTGCCTAAGCAAGTTGGCATAGTTCTCTCGAATAATAGTGTGGCCTTTTTGAAAATAGTCAATAAACACAATGCCTTTTGCATCTCAAAAACTGAGACCATCACCTTCCATGCAAATGAAACGACATTGGCTTTCTTTGGAACAGGTGAGGGGGCTGTTACCACTGCATGAATTGTCTCTTTGTCTCTGGCTCAAAGTGATCAACCCAGAACTCATCTTAGCTAAAGAAACGTTCAGCAAACCACCTGGATCTGCTTGAAACAATGTCAGATATTCCCGTGATGTAATCAGTTCGGTGCGCTTTTGAAACAGAAACGTTCGTCATGCTAAATTCATTGTGCAGAATATTCTCAACTTTCTCACGGGATATGCTAATAGCACTGATGTTTGGTTTATAGTCAATCATCTGTCAACCATAGCTATGTGGTGAACGCGATTAATGCTTTCATTGGTGGCGGCAGCTGCAGGACATCTAGACCTTGGGTCATCTTCAAGACTCTCTGTTCTCCTCCTAAATTCATTTGCCCACTTTTGCACTGTTGATAAAGTTGGAGCGTCATCCCCTAATGTAGCAATCATGACAGCAAAAATGTGTGTGTGTGTGTGGTGGGGCTAAATCCATTTTCTGCCGATACTTGACAACACCACGATGCCAAATTTTGTCCATTTACAAGAGAAGTCGCTACTAGTTACTGCTGACGTCTTCTTTGAACAGCCAAATCTCAGTTCAGAAACAATGCAGCTAAAGAGATGAAATGAATGCATGCAAGATTTCACAGCTCAACCATTATTCCTTCATAGTAAGCATATGAACTTTTCAGTCCACCCTCACACACACACACACACACACTGCTTACCAACCACATGGTTCCGGGTTCAGTCCCACTGCATGGCACTTTGGGCAAGTGTCTTTTACTATAGCCTCGGGCCGACCAAAGCCTTGTGAGTGGATTTGGTAGACGGAAACTGAAAGAAGCCCGTCGTATATATATCTATATATATTATATATATATATATATATATATATATATATATATATGTAGGTCCGGGTTGAGTCGGGGTTAACCACAGTAAATAAGGTACTCAATACATAGCAGAGTAAATTAATATATTTTATAGAAGAGCTTCTACAGGACTAGAACTGTTTCATTCAAATGAAAATGAGCTTCCTGATGATTTCAATTGAATGAAACAGTTCTAGTCCTGTAGAAGCTCCTTCTATAAAATAATATATATATATATGTGTGTGTGTGTGTGTGTGTGTGTGTGTGTGTGTGTGTGTGTGTGTGTGTGTGTGTGTGCGTGCGTGTGTGTGTGTGTGTGTTTGTCCCCCCAACATCGCTTGACAACCGATGCTGGTGTGTTTACCTCCCCGTAACTTAGCGGTTCGGCAAAAGAGACCGATAGAATAAGTACTAGGCTAACAAAGAATAAGTCCTGGGGTCAATTTGTTCGATTAAAGGCGGTGCTCCAGCCTGGCCGCAGTCAAATGACTGAAACAAGTAAAATAATATATACATACATAGATACACACACACACACACACACATATATATATATAAATATATATATATGTAGACATACATACATACATACATACATACATACATACATACATACATACATACATACATACATACATACATACATGCATACGTACGTTCGTACATATATACATACATACGTATATACATACTTGTGAAACTGAAGAAGTAAAAGAGCCGCTAGGTTAAAACACAATGAGGGCCGCAAGGATAAGATTACTTTCTGTTGTGGAAATCAGCCTTCCTCTGGACACGATTGTAGTTAGAATAATACAAAAGAAAGACGAGATCATAATAAACAGTTTGTAAATCCAGTACCCAAGATACACTATTAGATTCATATCTATCATTATTGAAGCAACAGGATACATACCAACCCGTCTGGAGCAAAGTATGGCTGAACTTGGTTTTGGGGGAGAGAATGCAAATTCATTCTCTAGAAATGATCACGATACCAGGGACTATAAAAATCTTCACGACCTTCTTAAGATTTAAAAGATAATGTTAAAAGAAAGTACTTCGTTTCGCAACCTTGCTACCAAATAGATGGCTGGCCAAAATTTACTCTAAATTAAAAAGAGAAAGCAAGCATATACATACATCTTTCTCTTAGTTCTTAGATTCCCCAGTGTTGTCAGCTGAACGGGCAACGATGTTTCTCCAAACATCATGATTGCACGTTTCCCGCTTAGCTCCACACGGGCCGACTCCTATCATTATCATGTCGTCCAAGAACGTATTGCACCACGTCTTCCTTGGTCCTCCACTCGAACTTATTTCTTATTTCCAGCGACTAATCCACCACGATAGTAACATATCACTCCTGCAATAATCTAAGTATAAGGCCAGTATAATGCATCCGCCGCTTAGTCACTACGTCCAGCAAAATTCTCATGCTCTGTCCCGATAGAAGATGCCCAAGGTTAAACGTAGGTAGCTGTGATGGAACATGTCCAGCAACAGAGAGATTTTTACTCTCTTCTTCCAGGTTTTACAGGCATCGGTGCCTGTTGATATAATAATAGCTGAGCATAGCTGCAGCTTTATCTTCTTGCTTTATCTTTATCTTATTATACGAAGGTGCTGGAATACTGACATTGATTTATCTATACTGATCTTGACTTCAACTTTTGCATCAAACTCGTTCTAAACACAGCCTTCCAGATATGTAAACTTATCAACTTATTCGACTTCGTATTGTCGGAGATTGACAAGTTGTGATTGTCATACATGCATATGTGCATAAATGCACGCACACACACACGCAAGCACACAGACACACAACCACACACACAACCACACACACACACACACACACACACACACACACCATATACACACAGACATATATATATATATATATATATATACCTGATACAAAATTTGTTAAAACTTGTCACTCTTGTGTTTTCTTATTTTATTCATTGCCTTACATGTGTATGCGCGTGCCCGTGTATCTATATGTATACATTTAGATGTATACATAAACGTATACATTTAGATGTATCTATCTGCCCCCCCCTCTCTCTCTCTCTATATATATATATAAGCATACCTCACCCTACGTCATTAATTGGTTCCAGGAGATGCGACTTAAGTCTAACTTACTTGTCTCTAGGCTAAACCGATAATAACCATTCCCAGTTCTGTACTTTATTTATGAAGGCATTTTCAATAATACATTATTAATAAAAACCTATTTTAAGCTTAAAAACAAATAATTTTTATTTTTTAATACAGTACAGTAAAAAAAATTTGCGGTGTTTACCGTACACCGTGGATGCTTTAATTATGAATGCGGTTTGCAATAAGACATGGTAAAACAAAAGCCCTTTTTAAGCTTAAAAAACAAATTCATTAAGTGTTATTATTTAGCAATAGTAAAACAAAGACTAAATTATTTTATATTTACCTATACGTACATGCAATTTGGTAGTTTATTCGCGGATGTAGATAGCTATGGATCGTCAACATCAACAGCTGCATTTGGCCGTTCTTGTTCGATGCGTTTTAAAAAAACCGATTGAGAGTTCCTTGAACTATCTTCTTTTCCTCAAGGATTATATCATAAGGAGCAAAAGCTTCGTGACAAGCCCCCATAGTCTTGGAAAAGCGTTGAGCATTTCGATCCATATCCTCGTACAAAGATAGACATTTTTTGATATATGCAAATACTTGCTGCATTTTCTTCATGGTAAAGTGTTCTTTGTTTTGCTGCCCGTGAAGCTCTATTAAATCCTCGTTCGTCTGGGGCTGTTTGTCTTTTTCAAATAAATTTGTGAAATCAACCTTCTCCAAATCCATTTCCAGTTCTTTGCTTGTAGTCACCAACGTTTTGTTGCTGGCAACATTATCAAACCGCTTAAAATCATTCATGAATTGCAGGCATAGCTTCTTCCATACACCACTCATAGCCGTGCTCTGTACATCATTCCATGCTGCTGCTATGTTCTTTACATCGTTGTAGATATCGTATCTCTTCCAAAAGTCACGAAGTGTGATGGACTCATCGAGATCAGTTGCAGCTATTGCTTGCCGCAGCGTTCGCTTCATATAGTAGCGCTTGAAGATAGCAATTATTTCTTGATCCATTGGTTGCAGAAGAGACGTGGTGTTCGGAGGGAGGTGGACGACGGTAACGTTGGTGTCAAAATCTACAATGTTTTGCGGGTGGCCAGGAGCATTATCTAAGATAAATAAAACCTTAAAAGGAATCGCCTTCTCCTTATCCTGCTGCTGAGTTAAAATGATTGAAGAAACAATCTTCAAAAACAACAACAGTAACCCATACTTTTGAATTAGCCATCCATATAACAGGGAGAGATGCCTTGGGTATGTTCTTCAGGGTATGGGGTTTGTGTGCATGATACACAAGCAATCGCTTTAACTTAAAATCTCCTGCACTATTAGCTCGCAACATAATGGTCACACATTCTTTTGAGACCTTGTAGCCTGAAATAGTTTCCTCTTCCTTGGAATTGAATGAACGGTTTGGAAATTTTTTCCAATACAATTCAGTTTCGTCTACATTGAAAATCTGTTGGGGAAGAAATCCGTTTTCTTCGATGATTTTCTTTAATGCATTAGGAAATTCCGATGCTGCTTGTTCGTCAGCTGATGTACTTTCACTTTGCTTCTTAATGGAGTGATAACTTCTTCGCTCCTTAAATCTAACGAACCATCCTTGACTTGCCTTGAACTCAACATCTTTCTCATCTGGATATTTTTTCTTCAGGTCCTCAAACAAAGACAACGCTTTCTCTTGAAGGATTTTTTGGCTAATAGCATCACGCTGACGATTCAACCTAACAATCCAAAGAGAAAGAAAATTTTCCATTTCTTCAAAGATTTTGCTTCTTTTCTTCTTGATGACATCGTTCTTCATCGCTGGTGCTTCAGATCTGCACCAAATCCAGAACTACTTACCTCACTTACGCATAATCATTTTACTCAGGGACTAGTAGACCCGACACCGTTCGGTAATCGGTGCGCATTCAAAGCAGTGATCAGAAATTTTACGAAACCGGTGTGCTTTTGAATGTCTCTAACAATTAACAATAATGACTTTTATTACTTTTATTCCTACCTCAGTTCAACTAATTGTATATATGTATATATATATATATATATATATATATATATATAATATATATTGAATCATTATATCTATATATGTGTGTGTGTGTGTGTTATATATATATATATCATATATACTATATATATATATATATATATATATATATATATATATATAGGCGCAGGAGTGGCGTGTGGTAAGTAGATTGTTTACCAACCACATGGTTCCGGGTTCAGTCCCACTGCGTGGCATCTTGGGCAAGTGTCTTCTACTATAGCCTCGGGCCGACCAAAGCCTTGTGAGTGCATTTGGTAGACGGAAACTGAAAGAAGCCTGTCGTATATATATATATAGATATATATATATTATATAATATATATATATATATATATATATATATATATATGCATGTGTGTGTTTGTGTGAGTGTGTTTGTCCCCCTAGCATTGCTTGACAACGATGCTGGTGTGTTTATGTCCCCGTTACTTAGCGGTTCGGCAAAAGAGACCGATAGAATAAGTACTGGGCTTACAAAAGAATAAGTCCGGGTCGAGTTAAAGGCGGTGCTCCAGCATGGCCGCAGTTTTAAATGACTGAAACAAGTAAAAATATATATATATATATCATATATATATATATATATATATTAAATATATATATATATTATATAAATATATATATGTATGCGTGTGTATATATATGTGTGTCTGTGTTTGTCCCCCTCCCCCAACATCGCTTGACAACCGATGGTAAGTGTTAACTTAGTGGTTCGGCAAAAGGACCGATAGAATAAGTAGTAGGCTTACAATGAATAAGTCCTGGGGTCGATTTGCTCCAGCACGGCCACAGTCAAATGAGTGAAACAAGTAAGTAAAAGAGTATATATATATATTGTTATATTTCGGAATGGTCATTTTGCCAGTTTAGCCAATAAAAACACACGCACTATATATTTGGTATTATTTTGCTTCAGTGTTATTTATTTTTTACATTAATCTTAATCTTATTTCGGCCAGAGTTCTTTCGTCACACTCCTGTGACCGCATCAGTGGTCCTTTGTTTTCTTCTTTCTTATTGTGTCTCTCCTTACTAACCGTCAGCCATTTTGTATTTCTATTGTATGTCTTCATTGCGCATGCTTATATCTCTATGTGCGTCTATGTTATTTAGTGTGTGTATGTGGGGGGATGCCTGTAATATTTGTATCTTCTGTTTATATATGTTCATGTAATTGTGTTTTTTGTTGTTGTTGTTTTTGTTTATTCTTATTTGTTCATGTGTTTACATCCACTTATTATTATCATTACATATGCTTGTATGTATGTATGTATAACAACAATACTAGTAATAATAATAATAATAATAATCGAATAAATAATATATACTATATATTATAATATATATATATATTAGATATATATATATATATTATATATATATATATATAGTTATTTATTTCTATTGTTTATTTATTGTGTATTTATTATGTTTTTGGGATCCTCTATCGTCATATGTTGTGGTGTGTGCTAGTGCTCCATTCTAGTTTTCTATTCAGGCTAGGTTTATTTTCTATTATGTGTGTAGCTTCTCTAATTTGTCTGATAGTTGCATCTGTTCTATGTGTGGACAATATTCTAATTTCTATATTGTTGATTGATCCCCCGTGTTCCTGTTCGGCGTGTTGGTACAGAATCGATGAGCTTTTACCTTCCTTGAGTTGTCTCCAATGTTCATTTTACCGCTCTCCTATGCTTCTTGCCGTTTCCCCTACGTATGTCGGTGTCTTGTTACTGCATCGTCCCTCTATACATCTTATACTATAGACTACATTTCTGGCTTTACAGTTTGTTTGTGGGCTAAATCTACATACAGTACAGTACTTATCCGTACAGGACGTTCTACAAAAAGGATAGGTTCTACCAATTATAGATTTGATAGGGTTGCCTGGCTTTTCAACAACCTTAATTCTTAGCTTAAGTTTGTCTAGGGTCCTTCTAAAGCGGTACGCCAGTTCACCTCCAGGGGTGGTGTCAACGAACATGACACTCTGGTATTTATGGCTATCATACCAAGAGTTGGCCTTCTCTATTTTCTTTTTTGTCCTTTCTATAGTGTTCCATGACTTGTTCCTATAGAATGGGCAAATCCCATTCCTATCATTACATAATATATTATCAAATTTCTTCATGGCTCCTTTATATACTCTGATCCTTTCTTTATGGCTGTAACCTGAGAACTGCATGCGGTGAATGAAATATTGTATGTGTCTCTTTAGCTCTGTGGGCTCGCACATGTGTGACACATTTCTCATTATTCTGACGAGGTCTGCCATCAAAATATTGAATTTGGCATTGTCCGCAATGGCTGAGTTCCGGCGGATCAAGTATTTTGAGGCCATAGGTTTGGCATAGTATGAATGAAGGATTTGGGTTTTATTATTCACAATTTCTAGCCAGAGTTCGGTGTCTAGTACTGGTAGTTTATGGTTGGGGTGTTTAGTGGGGTAGTCTATTGTGACCTTAATACTCTGGTGGATGGAGTTAGCTATTTGCTGGATGCTCTCCATAGTATTAGTTTCTATTACTATATCAACATTACTCTCTTGTGGGGGTGCCTTTACCACTATGTTGATATCATCAACATAGCGAGAGTACATGTTTACGAGTATGGAGTTCTGTGTTAGGCGTTCTTTAAGCCTTCTGTCCCACCATACCATGAAAAGGTTGGCCACATCACCAGCGATACTAACGCCGATGGCTGCCCACTCGTCCTGGGCATATATTTTATTATTAAACTTAAACGTGTGGCCTTTTAGGGTAACTCTTATACTAGCTCCTAGTGCATGTCCGATCAGTTTCTTTACCTGATGGACATTTGCGGGGCTCCGTATGGCTCTGGTCCATCCGCGCCATCTTTCTATATGTCTCTTCCTAGCCATAGAAGTAATTGTGGGCGGTCTACCTCTTAAACATCTACTGGGGCAGAAACTACTAAGGTTATGTTTATCTAAGTATTCATTATTACATGTCAGTCTAAGTAGGAGGCCCAGTTCCTCTGTGTTGACATTACGGAACTCCACCTAGCTCTCGTTGATCATCTCCACGCACTTCTCCACCGCAAAATCTACGTCGATCGATGGGTATAGGGATACCACATCCATGCTACCCACCATACGTCCTGTCAGGTCACAAGTGTTGTTACAGTCATTGATCCTGCTGAGGAGATCTTCTGTGCTGTCACAAACATCAGGTGACATCCGGATTACAGGGTGTATGATCATTGAGAGGAAGTAGGAGATTCTGTAATTGCTAGCGATATTCGCTCCACAGACTGGTCTTGTTGGTGGTCGTGCTATAGGGTCAGTGGTAACTTTATGGTCCTTGCGAAGTCCATACAGTGCCGGGATATTATTGTTCCAGGCTTGGAAATTATTTGCTGTACGTTTCTGGGGTCCCAGAACAATTGTCCACATCATCATGTGGGCGTTGAGGACCTTTTCTCTCTCCTCATGCGCCTGTAAAGTTGTTATTTTTGTATTGGCGATATGAGGTTGCATTGCCTGGATGTAGTTCGGTAAGCTGTCTATTGACATCCTGCCGGACTTATCTGTGGGAAGGCATATCACCTCTCCGTTCCTCGTGCGCTGAATGAGCTTATGTAGGCCACATGCAGGTTTAATCCCGAGTTGTTGGGCCTCTGGCTTATTCTGTCTCTGTCTCTTAATGTATAATCCTAAAATCTGTCTAAGTTTGGTCCTAGCTATAGTGAACTATGCTTCCATGTGGTCATTAGTATATAGTGGCGAGATATTGATTATTGGTATCACCAGAGATGGCATGAAACTGCCTCTGTATCTCAGCTCTGTGTAATCTTATGTGTCTCATTACATATGGAACAAAATCGAAGACATTATCCATTATGTACACAAAATTTACATAATTCATAAGATAATTGAGTGATGAATATTTTAAATTATTACTGAATGACAGACAGACAGATTTGCGCGCGCACGCACACACACACACACACACACACACACACACACACACACATACACATACACATACAAGTAATACTGATATGTCTATTTCCGAATTCACGGCTCACTGGAGCAGCTACTGTAATTCGTTTACTATGATTTATATATTCATGTCCAGTGACATGCACTTTGTCTTTGTCTGAAATGAAAATTGCTGAAGAGTATATTCATATTAATGAAATTCTGATTTCTGTCGACATACTGTTGCAGAATAATATAATAGATAATTTATGTCTATTTTTGTTCCATCGTTAAGATGAATTACTTGATGACATAAAGATAACGATCATAGATAACAACTCTTGTGGTAGGAAAGATGACTAGCGTATAACAAAGAATATAAGAGTCAAAGATATTCTATTCTGAGACGGAATTTTCAGCACTGCCTATGTAAACTTAACACTATTTCATGAATCAAACACTTCATAAGCATAGAGATAACTGTAGTTCGCTCCACTGAGGATGGGCAAAAATAACCTGAAACCGACCGGTCTGATGATCCTGTCGAGTCGCTAGAAGATGGTAGGAGTTCGCACCCTTGCTTGCAATATATATCGGGTGCAGATTGTATCGATAACCAGGTAGACGAGGCATCCTCTTGGGGTTAAAAAATGGTAACAACGTTGGTTCGTACGGAACAGCCATTTTAAAGTGGCGAGAAACATTACTTCTCAGTATAGTTATTACTTTCATCTCTTATAGAGATTTTCTATCTAGCTACTTTGCTTGTCCCTGGTATAAAGTTATCTGATTAAGGATCGGCAATCGGAAAACTTCATATCCATAGCTTGCTGGAAAACAGGAGGTTATCGATTCCACGTTTATTACGGTGCTGGGCATTGGTGTAGATTGTATGTGTTAGTGTGTGTGTTTATGCATGTAGATATGTGTATATGTATTTATATATATTTATATATATATATATATGTGTGTGTGTGTGCGCGTGTGTGTGTGTATACATGTATATATATATATATATATATACCCGTCGTTGATTGGGTAATTAGTTTTTCTGTTTCCGGGGAGCCACATTCAAAGTATTATATATATATATATATATATATAATTTAGTCCTCCTATATGTGTTATTTTATTTATCAATACAGTAATGTCAATTATATAATGCAGTTCATTTAAATAGGTAATTTAGTCATTCTTGAATGCAACGATAGTAATGGCAAATTAAGCTATTGAAGTATTCATGTTGCATTAAGGGTGAATATTTCTTTATAAACAATGATTTTTGTTTTATTTCGGGGTGCATAAGCAAAAAGATTTTCTTTTGGTCCCGCACGTGATGCTCCAACATAAAGTTGGCCATGTGAAGAGCATGGTTCTTCAAGTTGCAATCCAGCATCTTTTGGTGTTTGACCCTGACTTTTATTAATTCTCATAGCAAAAGTAAGTGGGATAGGAAACTGTAATGGCTTAAATTGGAATGGGTCATTGGATGGTATAACTGGCATGCGAGGAATGAAGACGGTCTCACCATTACCATACCCACTGAGAATATTTGCCTCAATGCATTTCCTCATAAGTTTGTGCACAATTAGTGTTGTACCATTGCATAGTTTTTATTGAGACCAATTACGCAGCTCCCACAAGTGATGCTCCACTGTAACGGCTTAAATTGGAATGAGAGATTAGATGGTATAACTAGTATGCGAGGAAAGAAGACGGTCTCACCTTTACCATAACCAACGAGAATATTTGCTTCAATGCAGTTCCTCATAAGTTTGGGCATAATTAGTGTTGTACGATTGCATAGTTTTTGTTGTGACAAATTAGGCCATAGCATAATAGCTTTACCTGAACCAGGTACTTTCATTTTCCCGGAGAAAGAAAGGGGCGGAATTTTGATTTTATATATAGAAAAGCATAATAGCTTCCTCTGAACCATTTACTTATATTTTGCTGGACAATCAAACAGATATTTCTCTTATAATATATTATATATATATATATATATATATATATATATATACATATATATATATATATATATATATATATATATATATATATATATATATATATATAATACATATATATATATATATATATATATTATATATATATATATATATATATATATATATAGGTTCAGAATTTATACTAGAACAAGGCCATTAGTTCACCATTAGAGCAAACTTCACTGCGCATCAGAAAACTTAATTTACGTCTTAACATGCGCAGGCTGCAATAGGCAGTATATAGGCCATACAAAAAATAGATTACGTAACAGGATGGCGGTGCATAAATCACAAATTAGAAACCCTGAATACCGGAAAATACCGGTCAGCGGACACATAGATAGATGTGCTGCAAATGTAAATCCGAAATTTACAACTTACCCACTTTATAAATTCAGTGACAGCGTAACCTTCACGCAACGCCAAAATAAAGAACTTTATTTCATCAAAAAATTTAGACCAAGTTTGAACACCCTGGGCCAGGAATATTAAAACAAAACATTGGACCTCCGAAAAAGAGAACGAAATTCTACCACAACCACTACGACTGCCCCAACTCGCACTACTACTACAACCATCGTGGTCACTGTTGCTACGGCCACAGTGAGAGAATTATAATAATGGAGGTGGGGCGAATTACAATTTCTCAGATCCTTAAACAGTCACTCACGGACAGTGATATGTCTTAGGGAGGGAAGGAAAAATTATAAAAAGATCTCTTTCTCTACGAGCAGATCTAATCCTGATTCGTCAAAAAACTGATGACGTATTACCTCATTGGTCAAGCTATTGTCACCCTGCTTGGTCGGTTTCCCCACACGATAAGCTATGGGTCAGACCCGATTCTGATTGGTCAAAACATTGATGACGTCTCGTTCTGCTGGACTAGCCACCTCAGACCCGATTCTGATTGGTCAAAACATTGATGACGTCTCGTATCTGCTGGACTAGCCACCTAACAGGATACAGTCATGGGTCAGCTCTAATTCGTCAAAAAAATGATGACGTATTTCTTCCGTGGCCAAACTGCGTTCCGCTTGGTTGATTTCCTAACAGGATACAGTTAAGAGTCTTTTCACTATATTCGTTGAGACTAGGTTTTGATTGGTTTGGAACTATATGACGTCAGTGAAAAGTGCAAGTGACCACAGCTTAGCTGAGCTGATATAAATCCGCGAGCAGACACCGACCAAAAATCATTACTGTTGCTCCCATTGGAACACAAGGTAAAATCTAAAATGAACTCCTCGCCTTTTCAAGAACATGAATTTTTTATATTTGACTCTATTGAATGTATGTCACAATTATGAACTACTACATCATACTCTTTAAAGATATAGCATGGACTCGCTTTATTATATATGAATTTTTTATATTTGACTCTATTGAATATATGTCACAATTATGAACTATTACATCATACTCTTTAAACATATAGCATGGACTCCCTTTATTATATATAATTTTTTTTGATAAGGTTTGTCATTTCAAGAACCGAAACATGTTAAAATTAAAATTTGTCTAATATAGCAGCATTTTCAAACTTCATTTTTTACAAATATATAATATAATATATATATATATATCTAATAATATATATATATATATATATATATATATAATATATATATATATTATATATAATATATTATATATTATATATATATATATATGTATATATATATATCATAGATAGATATAAATATAGAAGATATATATATATATATATATATTAAATACATAAGAGATAGCCATAATAGGACATCTGACTCACCAGAAAGAGCAGTTAAACTCCAAACCACTAATAGTTGTAATTCTGAAATGGAAAGAGAAATAAAAACGTTTACACTATCTTTCCTGGACTATGCATAGTTTCGGCAATCTTTTGTAAATAAAATAAAATAAAATAATTTTAATTTACGATTGGCGTTGCCATCTTCAGCAGGAAGCTAAGGCTAGCATAAAATTTGCTACCCTAAAATTTATTAATATATATATATATATATATATATATAATAGATACATAGATAGATATAGCTATAGAAGATATATAGGATTTTCTTATACCATCTAGAAAATAATATATTTTGAAACTTATTAATAATGTAAAAAATGTTATTAATAGCATCAAATGGAAAGCCTACGATAATAATTGTTACATATAAAATATTAACGATGTAGAGAATACTAATTATATCAATACAAAATTTAAATCTAGAAAGGAACCCCCATATAATAGGGAATACAGGTTTTAGAGGATACTATGTGGTAGGTGGTGAAAAATATTTGATTTCATAGATACCCAAATAGGCACAATGGATATTTAAGAAATCTAATTATTAGAATAAAAGAAATGTGAAATATGGAAGGAATTATAGTACAATCAGATATTATATTATATGATAATCTGGTAGAGAAATAAATAAAGAATATAAAATTGTTCCTGAAAATACTCTTTATAATATAAATAAGGCTTCTGAATTAATCATGATGAAATATGAGTTAGATAATAAAACTGAACCTTATATACCTATGCACCCTAGAATTACTTTAAAATACCATAAGGATAATTTTTATTCTGACCCAAAAGTTAGACTTATTTGTCCATGTAAATCTAGGTAAATTAAGTAAGATCATTTTAGATAAATATATTAATAGATTAAATGAACTTAATTATCTAAAACTTTGGAGTAGTAGTAATGATACTTTAAAATGGTTTAATAATACTAAAGATAAAAATAGATATAAATTCATTCAAATAGATATAGATAATTCTTCTTCTTCTATAAATGAGATTGTACTCAATAAGGCCCTAATTTATGCAATGAATAAGGTTGGAATGACTTATGATGAAGTTAATGTAGTTAAAGCGGCTAGGAAATAGTTGGTTAGATATAATAATAAGGAAAGATACTAGAGATATTTTGATATACCTATGGGGGCACGTGATTCTGCCAAGGTGACTGATTTAGTAGGTATTTATTTATTATCGGAACTTTAATTAGAAAAATTAAAGTTGGAGGGTGGATTATATACAGATGACCTTTTATTACTAAAAATTGCACCAATAGAATTATATAAGAAGAAGCTATATAATTTTTATAAGATATGGATTAGGTATTACTGTATTTAAAGAGAACTATAATGTTAATTATTTAGATGCTAATATTAATTTAGTAACAGGTAAAACCCAACCATTCCATAAAATTCATGAAAACCTTAGATATATTAATGCTAATAGTAATCACCTGCCCTCAATTAAGAAATCGTTCATTGATAATATAGGTAAAAGAATATCGAAGCCTTCTTCTAATTTTGAGATTTTCCAAAAACACGCACTTTGCGGGAGGCGGGATATAATAATAGTATTAAATTCTTTTATAATTATAAATATAACTATAATATAAAAGATTATAATATAAATAATTCCAATGATATTTATAATAATATAAGTTTATAAGTTGGATAAGTTTTATTTAGATAATTATGGTTTTAGTAATAGGTATTATGATAATACAAAAAATGAATATAATTATAGATTAAAATAATAAATTCAATTTGTTTAATGATAACAATAAATATAATGAATAAAAATAATGTTAACAATAAGAACAAAATTTGGTTAATTATTCCTTATGGGGCTCAAATTAAATCAAACATTATTAAAGAGATATTAAAACTAATTGAAGTATTCATTATAGATAATAAAAAATATAACATTTTTTCTAGTAATTATTTTGGAGTTGGTTATCTACTACTAATAATGTTGGTAATATTATTTCTTCTTTTAATAGATTTAAGCTTAATAAGTTTTGCAGTAACAATTTAAATAATTATTCCAATAATAATAAAGACCAAAATATAATTAATTGTACTTGTAGAGATAAGACAAGATGTAAATTTAAAAATAAATGTAATTTGGATGATGTAGTATATAATTTTGTAGTGACTTTGATTGATGATAATATTAATACGAATAGTTATAATTTAAACGCGACTTACGTGGGGTCGACTTCTAATAAAATAAAATTAAGGGTGGCTCAACACATGCATTCATTTAAGAATAAAACATTGATTAATTCTACTGACCTTAGCAAATATATATGGGAATTGAAATCTGAAGGAATTAAGTATAATTTAAATTGGGAGATAGTTTGTAAAGCTAAATCTTATCGAATAGGTAATAATTTTTGTTTATTATGTACAAATGAATTTATGGAGCTATTACTATCTATTAATAAAAAGTTGATTAATTCTCGAGATGAGCAAAAAATTATATGTAGACATAAGTTAAATTACTTATATAATAAGTTTAACTAATTTGTGCATATATTTAACCCTGATTTATGTTACTAATTTTTGTAGTTATAATTTGTAGTAGAATAATGAGTATAAATTAGCAGTAGATTATGTAGTGTATATTACATAATTAAAATACGATTAAACCAAGGTGCTTATAAAATAAATAAGTAAATAAATTGATGAATATAGATTAAGTTATCGATATTTATTTTATTTATTTTACGTATTTTAGTTATAAATTATTGAGAATTTAGGATTTTTCCAGTAAATGGTATATTACATCTACTTTATGTCTTATTTTCACAGCTAAAATACATATTGTTATTTTCACAGCTAAAATAACATATTTATATCTATCTATTCTATAGTTATTATTTACGGCATGTTTTCACGTGATAAATTTCTTAGCAACGCTAGGCCCTATGTTTAACTTTTAAAATTTCAGTTAACTGGAATTCTTCAATAAGATAAGTTATGATTTTATTTTTCATTAATATTACTATATTTTATTCGATTATTTAGTGTTTAGATACGTATATTTCTATATTTATTTGTTAATTTATTATATGTTTAGATACATACATTTATTTTATCATTATTTAAGGCCTGAAGCGTGGCTATATTTTAAAATCGAATTAATTTTAATGGTATCGGTTTAATTATTTTATTAACGATTTAAAGATATAGTCACGAAACGCACGTAGTCAATTTAATGTTTATTTAATTTAGTGATTTTTTGAATAAAATTTATTATAGTATATTTAAATTTTTTCTATATGTCTTTCACTATTGAATTATTTAATAGAGGTTATTTCTCTTAATTACACACACAACACACACACACACACACATACACACACACACCACACACACACACACACGCACGTATATATGAAAATAATATACATACAGGAATGGTTACCCCGAGAAAGAAAGAGGGAGGAATATCTCATGAGAGGAAAGAGAATATGGTCATCAGAAATCTCAGCTTACAACAAACCTATTGCCTGCAATACCTTTGCAGTGTCTGTCCTCATGTATAAGTTTGACTTTCTGAACTAGTCACTATAGGAACTCAGTGATATAGACGTTGGAACTCGGAAGCTGCTCGTTGTTACGGGAAACTTCAGCATCAATGTAGATGTAGAAAGGCTATACTTTCCACGCAAGTCTGAAGGAGTTTGCAATTCCAGTACCGAAGTTACATTTTTCATTTCATATATAAAATGGACCAACAGGATACATACCAACCCGTCTGGAACAAAGTATGGCTGAACTTGTGATCTTGGGGAGAGAACACAAATCCCTTAATTCATACGCTACAAATGATCACGATATCTGGAACTATGAAAATTTGCAAGACCTTTTTAAGATGATGGTTAAAACGAGATTCATTCCTTCAAAACCTTGCTACCAAGTAGGTAGCCTGTTAGAATTTATTCTAAGTTAAAAAGGGGAAAAGAACATACATACATACACACACATACACAAATACATATATACACACACAACATACATACATACATACATACATACATACATACATACATACATACATACACATACATACATACATACATGGTGGCTGCCCCCTCGTTATCGAGTATGGCCATTGCACGAAGCTTAATCAATGTTGTTATCGTACAATGCCTGTGCAAGAAGATTTTTTTTTAAAGTGAGGAAAGGCTGTGTACTGAGTCAATCCCCCACACTAAGCAACAACAGCCATAATCCGAAAAGAAGAACAAGTCAATATCATCGGTAACCACTGAGCCGCAGGTTTTATGTCGGAGTTATTCCAGTTACCTGAGTTACCTTCTCCTAGAAGGATGCCCTAACAAAGACTAGGAGTCCTTCACTCCCAATGGTTTAACCGCGCGATCGGATATTCAGTCCGATTATTTCTATGTCCCCGCGCATGATACAGCCTTAGTTCCCCCGCCCTCCATACATACATACATACATACATACATACATACATACATACATGCATACATACATACATACTACATACATACATACATACATACATACATACACACACACGCACGCATGCATACATACATACATACATACACACGCATGCATGCATACATACATACATACATACATACACACGCACGCACGCATGCATACATACATACATACATACATACATACACACACACACATACATACATACATACATACATACATACATACATACATACATACATACATACATACATACGTACGTACTTATAGTGAGTGGGTGTGAGTGTGTGTTGTATGTTTATATGTATGTCTTTGTCACATACATCGTGACAACCGGTGTTTGGTGTTTTGTCGTGTTCGATAAAGAAGAGATCGAGAACATAAGTACCCTGACTTAAATCATGTACTGGGTTGATTTCATACCTAAACCCTTAAAAGCATGACCGCTGTCGAATAACTGGCACAAGTAAAAGTATGTGTGGGTATGTGTGAGTATAATGAGAGAAAGAGAGAGAAAGACAGACAGAGACAGACAGAGAGAAAGATTGGCAGACAGACAGAGAGATAGATAAGCAGACAGACAGACTGACAGAAAGGAGAGAGTGAAAGAGAAAGAGAAAGAGAAAAAGGGAGACAGAAAGTCTTGCAGACATGTGTCACCGAACCCGTTTCTGTTTACAATTTGCCAAAAGGAATCAATGAGTAGGAAACCGAAGAGGCGAAAGCGCGTGTTGCCCCGAAAGTAGATCGAACACAGAACCACGTGGTGCGATGCAAAATTCCTAACACACTGTTATAGTTTTATGTACATGAGAAAGAAAATAATGTGTGTGTGTGTGTGTGTGTGTGTGAATGAGTGTGTGTGTGTGTGTGGGCATGTATATATATATATATATATATATATATATGTATATATAATATATATGTGAGTGTATATTTATATATATATGTACATATATATATATATATATATAATATATATATATATATATATATATATATATATTACATATTTAAATGTAATTAAACGAACAATAAAGAAGAATACACGAGAAACAAGGCTTCACAAAAATGGTATTAGCTTAATAGAAAGAAAAAGTGACGTTTCGGACGTTAGTCTATCTATCTATCTATCTATCTATCTATCTATCTATCTATCTATCTATCTATCTATCTATCTATCTATCTATCTATCCATCTATTTGTATACACATTGTATATACATCTACGTGTGTATGTGCGTGTATGTGTGGTGTGTCAGTGTCTGTGTGCGTGAATGTAGCAATAGTGTGCGTGTGTGTGTGTATGTGTGTGCGCGGTGAGAGTGGGGTGAGGACATACATATATATATATATATATCTATTAATTTAAATATTATTAACAATAGATATAAAGAGTATATATATGTGTATATATATATGTGTGTGTGTGTGTGTATTTATGAATGTGTATTTATGAGATACGATTTCAGTGACTTTTTACTAACACCCAATGAAATACGCCGCCATGAGCTATGAGCTTTGTTTCTTCTGCTTTGCCTTACCTCTTATGCCTTTCCCACCACACTTACATACGCAAAACAATAATAAATAAATAAATAAACAAACAAACAAATAAATAAATAAAAAAAAGCATGTTAGTGTGTGAGGTGGAAAGAGACTAAGAGGCAATGTGTGTAGGTCAGTCAGCATTATAAAGTTAGTCAGCCTGCTACACCAGGGCAATCTGTTGTAAGAGGCGCGACATTTCACTGTACTCACACATGACATACTAAACTGACTGACTAGCAGCCGGTATAGCTGAACGAAGGATATACATACACATACAGACAGAGAGCGAGGTTAGTTGATAGAAGAAAAACATGGAACGTAACGATTCCACGTGTCCCGTCCGGGACAGTGGAGTTAATAGAGAGATTCCAGAAAAAGATATCGACAACATCGGTAAGTTTTCATATAATTGTAATTTCCAACAAATTTTCCTCTTTTTTTTTCTTTGGTTTGGTCATAACTTTGTTCATTCAACTTTTCCTCATTCATTAAAATAAAAGAACGTGCGTAGCGCCTATTATCATCTCTTAACTTCTGTACCTCCCCTAAGTAATTGCAGGACGTGTATATATATATATATATATATATATATATATATATATATAAATATTGGCCTTAATTGTATGTATGAATTTATGTGCCTTTTGACGTCAGCATGCTGTAGATTTAATGTTCGCGTGGGTTTCTTTCATCTAAAACACGTAAAGCGCTGTTTAGAAAGTATATATGAAATCGCTAAATTCAAAATGCCCTCCACCTCCATAAAAAATGAAGAAGAGAAAAAATTTAACACACAGCTGTTAAAATATTAGGTAAATTTTTACCAACTCACCCCCATGCCTTTTTTTTTATTATTTTATAATCCTTGTGTCAAGAGAGTTGAAACATTCATACAGATGTTAGTTGTTTTTTGTTCCTTTTTCTCTCCCCACCCCCCATAAAATAACCCTGAAAAATTCTGATTTTAAGTGTAGGTTTTTTTTAAAACTAAGGCTCTTTTACACGTCACTGTCGCTTCCAATACGTACATACATATATACATACAAACGTGTGTGTGTATATATACACATATATACATATTTATACATTTACGTATACATACACACATACATTCATATGAAACTGGATTGATGGATTAATGTGTATATGTATGTATACATACATACATGTTATATAACTATATATTTATATAAATATATATGTATGTCTCTCTTTCTCTCTGTCTCTGTCTGTCAGTCTGTCTGTCTGTCTCTCTCTCTCTCTCTCTCTCTGTCCACGCACACATATATATGAAGTAAATGGATTATCTGCCGGAATCGACGTTGAATAATCTTGTTGTCCTAGCATCGGAACTTCCTACTTATGGTTTTATTGTACAAATGACAGAAATTTCCTCTGACACTTGTACTAATCGCATCTGTTTCGAATTAGATCGCACAATTTATTGACTTCTATATATTACTCGTACTCTTAACGTAATCTTCAGCAATCAGCCCAACCATCCTTCATGATCCCACGCAGTTTCCAACTAGCTTACTTCACTGACCACGCTCGGATTGGAAGACTCGTGCCACTACAGCATTCCTTCGGTATTGGTACGAAGAGTCTCGGTATGAGACGATGTCATTTCCCCCTACACTCATCATCTATATCTGTGCGTGCGTGAGTGTCTGTATATATCGAACCCAAGACTGAGCTTTGTCTTGTGCCACACACATGTATTCATTAACATGTGGAGTTGGTGGTATACCTGCAGATCTGTATAGTTTATAGACCTGCTGATCTATATAGTTCATGGAATATTTTACGCTAAACTTTTCTATAACATGTTCGTTTTCTGTGGACTATATATGATACAAAGTAGGATTTAGTTCAATCTTTAGAAAGTTTGATGGAATGAGACAAATGAAAAGAGTAACAGATTCAACGTCCTGTAATTTCTTCTTTATGTTGTGAATTCAACACACCGAGTTGCAGTTTGCTTCACTCGTAGGAAGATCAAGAAAAATACATTTTGAGTCATACGATTAGTGTCAGTTTTATAGATATATTTGACTTTTCTCAAAATACAAAACTCCATTGTTTTAAAACATTAATTATATATGCAAAATTTAATATCTACATACCAATAATAATAAAAACAATGGGTTGACTAAACACAGGGAAGTACATACAAACATACATACATACATACATACATACATACATACATACATACATACATACATACATACATACATACATACATACATACATACATACATACACACATACATATACGAGGGGTGTATGAAAAGTCTTGAACCTCAAAAAAACAAAACATGGCACAAGACTTCTGATGAAGGTACAGACTTCAAGGCTCAAAGAAGGCCTTGAAGGCTGAAAACTTTTCATACACCCCTTATATATATATATATATATAAAACTTACTTGGAAAAGGATGCGTGAGATACACACACACACACACACACACACACACACACACACACCACCTTGAAGGGTTTAGTCGAACACATTCATACCAGGACTTATCATTTGAAGTCTGGCACTTATTCCATCGTTGTTGTTTTTCTCTTTTACCGAATCACTACTTTACGGAGACGTAAACGAACCAATACCGGTTGTTAAGCGGTGGATTGACAAATACAAACACAAAGGCACACATCCCACGCCTCCACACTCACAAACACAGACTCACACACATACACACACACGCACGCTTGCGCGCGCGCACACACACACAGACACACACACACAGACAGAAAAACTTCCATCTACCAAATTCACCCCCGAGTCACCGGGTAGATTTGGGACTGTAAGTTGAAGGCACTTGGCCAAGGCGCCGCGCAGTATGTCCGAACTGGAAACTGCGTTGTGAAGTGAACCATCCCAACACCTGTACATACAAAACTGATATAGCAGACGTCTTCAAAATATGTGGATGACGCTAGCAATGTATATGTATGTGTGTGTGTGTGTAAATATATATATATAATTGCATTTATAAATGTACATACATACATACATATACATATATACGTATATATCTATCTCTCTCCCTCTCCCCCCTCTCTCTATATATATACACACATTTATATAATTTTGATAACTTAAGATAGGTTCCGGCCAGTATTAGCCCAGACCCTGTCTAACTTAATAGTACCACCTGGTGAAGTCTTAGTCATATAGTTTAAAATTTAGCAGGTTTAGCTACCACTTAGAGTAGAGGTAAGGTCTAATTGGGAGTTGAAACCTTTGATAACTAAAATATTCTTCTTTACAAGCAAAAAGTATGACTTCGACAAAGGCTTGAAATTACATGGTGGTTTCTCTCGCTATGACGTTTTCTGTTTTACCCCTTTTTTCAGTCCGAGGCATTTTTATAAGTTTGTTCTGAATATCCATACTCTTTACTCTCTCTTTTTTACTCTTTTACTCTTTTACTTGTTTCAGTCATTTGACTGCGGCCATGCTGGAGCACCGCCTTTAGTCGAGCAACTCGACCCCGGGACTTATTCTTTTTGTAAGCCCAGTACTTATTCTATCGGTCTCTTTTTGCCGAACCGCTAAGTTACGGGGACGTAAACACACCAGCATCGGTTGTCAAGCAACGCTAGGGGAACAAACACAGACACACAAACACACACACACACACACATATATATATATATATACATATATACGACAGGCTTCTTTCAGTTTCCGTCTACCAAATCCACTCACAAGGCATTAGTCGGCCCGGGGCTATAGCAGAAGACACTTGCCCAAGATGCCACGCAGTGGGACTGAACCCAGAACCATGTGGTTGGTTAGCAAGCTTCTTACCACACAGCCGCTCCTGCGCCATCCTTGTTTTCATACTTTTAATTAGCCCTTGTTTCATTACTTTCTGAGTAAATAAGAGCTTTACTTTCTTAAGTTATTCTGGTAATTGAAATGAATGAATGAATAAATAAATAAATAAAAACAAGTAACTGTGTATCACACGATGCGTGGACGCCAGGGAGATATGTTCTGTGTATCACATATGATAAGACAGAACGGTCTAAAAGTTAATTGGCAGCTGAAACCCTGCATGCGATAAGAAGTACATATGAGTCTGTGGCTTTTATACATTTTCCAGGAGTATAGATCGCTTAAGAGGTGTGAAATAATTGCATTTCAGAAATGAAATGCAACTATTTCTTTCTTTCTTTCTTTCTTCCTTCTTTCTGTCGCTCTTTCTTTCTTTCTTTCTTTCTTTCTTTCTTTCTTTCTTTCTTTCTTTCTTTCTTTCTTTCTTTCTTTCTTTCCTCCCTCCCTTCTTTCTTTCTTTCTTTCCTCCCTCCCTTCTTTCTTTCTTTCTTTCTTTTTCCTCCCTCCCTTCTTTCTTTCCTCCCTCCCTTCTTTCTTTCCCTCTTTCTTACTTTCTTTCTTTCTTTCTTTTTTTCTTTCTTTCTTTCTTTCTTTCTTTCTTTCTTTCTTTCTTTCTTTCTTTCTTTCGTTCTTTCTCTTTCTTTCTTTCTGTCCTTCCTTCCTTCCTTTCTTCCTTCCTTCAATACGTGTGTAGGAATAGGCAAGCAAACACCTTATAACCAACAGTTGTAAACTTCCGGTGAGTCGAGTCTTAAGATGTTACTTTGACTCCCTCTTGTAGTCTTTTCACTTAAAGACGCTACAAACATTCTCAGGAAAGGTGTAAATGTCAAAACTTCTTTATTTCCATTTCCTTCGTTTATTTGTTTATTTCATTTGCAGTGTCTTTGTCACTCGCTCAGTCAGCTAGAAATAACGCCCAGATACCTTTCAAGTCGCACTACCGTTTATTGAAATGATGTGATTGTGACGGTTGGAAAGTTTTTGATATTGTAGGTCTATGCAATCTAGGCAGAGGCTTAAACAACAACAAACAACACCCCAAATCAATTCAAATGTAACTGAGATGCAGCAATCTGAAGGTAATGGGCAGACTGGTCAGTTGCCGGGGTGGGATGGGTGGTTGTTCTCACTAGTCTAGGAGCTAATTCGGATCTACGAATGCTGTAGCTGCTGCCAATAAATAAATATTCTTTTCTACTCTAGGCACGAGGCTCGAAATTTTGGGTGATGGGGGGGGGGGCAATCGATTAGATCGACCCCAGTACGCAACTGGTACTTTAATTTATCGACCTCGAAAGGATGAAAGGCAAAGTTGACCTCGGCGGAATTTGAACTCAGAACGTAAAAGACAGAGGAAATACTGCTAAGCATTTCGCCCGGCGTGCTAACGTTTCTGCCAGATCGCCGCCTTAAATAAATATTAAAGGGTCCAAATCACTGATAAGACGGCTTTGCTGGGAGTTGTTTGTAAAGAAGTAAACACTGAAACTGTTGGATGTTATTAAGTCCCAACTCATCTCTTGTAAAGCAGATCCTTAATCAGTGACCTTTCAACCGTGACTACTTCGCTTCCCCTTTTAAAAAAAATATTTTACATGCATAATATATCATCAAAAAGTATGACTGTGGTTAAGAAGCTTACAAGAACGTGAGCTTCGGGTTCAGTCCCACTGCGCAGTACTTTAGGCAAGTGTCTTCTATTATAATATTCTAACCCCGGACCAACCAATGCTTTGTAAGTGCCTTTGGTAGACGGAAATTGCAGGGAAACCCGTCGAATACGCATACATATGTACGTACACACACACACACACACACACACACACACACACACACACATACCCAAACACACACATATTAATTATTTGTTGCATTCATTTGAATCAAGATATTTTAATATTTAAGGACACCGAGTGAAGACCGAGATCCGCACATCTGGGTGTATTGTATTCATGCACTTACACATACATGTACATGCACACATCTGTATACACATACATATTGATATACATGTGCATTAAACTATATACCCATGCACACTGGGCTGCAGTTTCAGATCTAATGTAAATTCCAGATTCGACAAAGTTAAAGTTCCAGGTATGGTGTTTACATAAAAAAAAAATCAATCGAATTATTCATCAATAAAAAACATCTGAAACAGGTTTAGTGAAACTTAACTTATCTTCTTTTTAGATATACATATACATACATACATGCATGCATACATACACACACATACATATATATGTATGTATGTATGTATGTATGTATAGTTTTCGTAAACTCTCCCTATATATATATGTGTGTGTGTGTATGTGTGTGTGTGTATGTGTGTGTATATATATATACATACATACATACATACATACATACAAACAGACACACACACGTGTATAGTCGAATTATATTATCTCACAAGTCCTTTTATTCTTAAAGACATTAGAGTGGAGTTTAGGAGAGATTCGGCTGCTATTTCTAGCAAAGTAAGCGCTCACTTAGAAGTTCGCCCGCTGGCTCTTTGTTGGTTGTTCCTGTTAAACCCTTGAGTGACCAGGGGTCAAACAAATGTAGCAACAACAAAATACGTATGTTTTTCATGGAGCTGACCAATGATAAAAGTCATTGTAATCCAGTTTCGACCAGCCCATCTATTTTTGGTCAAAATTATTAAATAGAAACTATTTGACCTGTTTGTCTAATATTTATAGATCTGTTTAATATTTTTAAAACCTGTTTGTCTAATATTTATCATTTTAGACTGTAGTCGGCAAAACAAAGTACTATTCAAGTACAGGGGTCAATGATATCTATTAATCCTATTCCTTCAAAATTACTGGCCTTGTGCCTAAATTAGAAACCACGAGAGAATGCAGTGTGTACGGTTTGCCTAGGATTTGACTGCTATTTCTAGCATATCAAACAACCCCGTAGATACTCTCTCTCACTTTCTCTCTCTGAGTGGTTGCCGCCTGATTTCTACTTTATTGTGACGTTGTTTATTTTATGGATTAGGGTTAGAATTAGAGCAAGGATGGTTTATTAGTGCCGCCATAGCCGTAATAATTATACTTGTACAGCTGGCTTCACTAGTACAGGAGAGTTAACATATGCTTTTGTCGTTTAATTCCTGTTCATCTTTGAATAGGCAACCATATATAACTGAGAAAGCCTTTTGGTTAAGGCCCATCCCACCTTTTTTTCTTGGGCACAATGAAGCCAACATCATATTATTCAACCCAGGATTGCAAGATCACTTTCATAAAAAGCGCGATAAAATTTTCATAAACGCAACAGATTGTGTTAGGAAGTAACCCGAAGAGAAAATTAAACACTACTACTACTACTACTACTACTACTACTACTACTACCACTACGTCTGCTGCTGCTGCTGTTACTACTACTACTACTACTAACTACTACTACTTACTACTACTATACGCGCGCACGCACACACACACACACACACACACAACACACACACACACACACACACACACACACACACACACACATTAAGAAGCGGTGCATGGTATTATTATTTTTGATTAAATGATTTCAGAATATCAGTTTGGTTTGACTTCATTATTAGAACTATCTATCTATCTATCTATCTATCTTCTATCTATCTATCTATCTATCTGTCTGTCTATCTGTCTGTCTGTCTATCTGTCTGTCTGTCTGTCTGTCTGTCGATAGATCTGTCTATCTGCGACTAAACTGGTGCACTGCCCAGAAGTGTTTAGTCGGACAAATCGATCCGTGTACTTGGTTTTTTAGAAAAAAGTCTGTTACTTATTCTATCGGTCTCTTTTGCTGAACCGCTAATTATCACACACACACAAATATATATGATGGTCTGTAAGTCGATTCTGAATGAAAATTTAATGTAGAGTTCAGTAGGTTTCTTTCATTTAATAATTAAAATATCAAAGTAACCTGTAACCCCTGTAACTCTTCCGCATCTCCACACAACAAAAATAGTAGTGTGCACCACACCCCACAAAAGTAGCTTTATGTACTACCTGTAATCCAAACTCACAACCCTGTTATCTTCTTATTTTAAGACTGTAGGGTATGTGACTTGGAGTAGATTTGGCTATTATTTCTAGTATGTTTAATGACCACGTAAGTTTTTCTCTCGTGAGCCTAACTGGCAAGTTAGCATCAGTTCGTTTCGCATGTTATCACTGATATTGCGATGGGTGCTTAAGGCACTTAAGTTTTGTAAATTTCTCATTCTATCTACCCTAGTTGTGAATAGATGCCAAAAAAGGAACATTAGACAATTATGCATTTTGCTGCTTGAGGTAATTAGTGCAAGTACTACCTCCCTAGGGAGAGAGGGAGATGTGGGGTTTACTCGAGGCTGACTTGCAAAGAGTAATCTAATTGTACCACTACGACCCAATTAGCTTTTGAAAAGTACCAACAAAGAGATTTTACGCCGTCCTTCTACTGGCTAGAAACAGCAGTCACATTCTCTCTAATTTCACCTTACTCCACTGTCTTGGAAGGTCAGATTAGATAAATCTGTTCTAGCTAAATGAACACTGACTAAAAGACAGACGGGATGGTCACGACTTGAATGCTTTTGATTAGACAGATCTGCTCAATTAGAGCTGATCCTGAAGGCATGCAACAAGAATAGCCGATGAGATTTGCACCAGATCTCATTTCACATTAAGACTACACACACACACACACACACGTATATGAACATATGTATATATATATGTGTGTGTATAATGTGTATGATGATGATATTCCAGGAAATTTTTGGATTTAGAAGTAGGAAAACAAGAGATAGGCACACATGCCCACATACACACACACACACACACACACCACACACACACACAACACACACACACACACACATACAGAGAAGGTGAGAGAGAGAGAGAGGAGATAAATAAATGAAGAGAGGAAAAAAGTCAGTGTTTTCTTTTCTCTCTCTCTCTCTCTTCCTTTTCCATCCATCTAAATTATTCAATTTAGATTAACAGAAGTGATAAAACTATCTGTTAGCAGTTTACAAAAGTTTCAAAGTCTCGAGGAAGAAGGAAATGAAGGTTATATGGGTTATTATATCGGGGTGTACAATTTGCTACTAGTTAAAAACTAAACTATTCCGGTAGAAAGTAGAAGCATGTATGCAACTCACTGAGAAGCTTGAGTTAGGTTAGTCTCTGAATAACTGCTTTCATTCAGACGTGTGTTGTATGAAAGGGTTTGTTGTGTTTAACGACTAGGCTGTCGTCTGTTAATTTTATACCGTGACACCTACATAACGCCTGACTACCGTAACTGCTGAACTAAATAATAGACACTCTTCGATGTGTTTTATTTTATTTTTTGTGAAGTCGTTATTCTTTTTTCCTTTTGTCTGTCGGTTTGTTTTGTTATATTTTAAAATTGTCTTTTTTTTTTACTTTCTTTTCTGTAAGTTCAGATATTGGACTATATATTGATTAATGGATCAATGTCATTTATCTATTTAAGCATTATGTAACGCGTGAGGGCGCCTGGCCTAGTGGTTAGGATGCTGTGCTTACGATCGCGAGATTGTGATTTTAATTCCTGAACTGGTTGGTGAGTTGTATTATTAAGCGAAACACTCCCACGTTGCTCTGCTATTACTTCGACACCTGACATATGGTACACGTTTCACCTGTTCTGGCAACGTCGATTTGATGGGGCGGGGGTGTGAGTTAATGTACTCGGTTTCGAATCTAAAGCAGGCAGGGCCAAACGTGGTCCCACATACAGCACAAACATCTGATCACTATAAATAAATCATTTGTGCTGGTTCTACAAGAAAATGCGGAACCGTCTTTCTCGAGCTACCAGAGATTACCATGATCAGCATGAATGTACGCATGTATATAGACATAGACACACACACACACACACACACATGTCTGTGTGTGTTGTATGCGCTGGTGTGGATATAGGGTTTGCTTCCCAGTCATATGGCCATATGGTTCCGAGTTCAGTCCTGCAGCGAAGCGCCTCGGCCGAATTTTTTCTATAACCCGGAGTCAACTAAAGACTTGTGAGTGGGTCTAAAAGGCGGGAATTGAAAGAAGATCACCGTACACATACATATGCTTTATAAATATGTGCGCATGATTTGATGTTTACGGATGTTTTACGTTTGGCTGTCACTTTTCAATTTCTTCAATTTTTGTTCCAATTGATTTCATATTTGGTATGTTGATTTCATATTTGGTATGTTGTTCCAATTGATTTCATATTTGGTATGTTGGTATGTTGATATAGTTTTGTATGGTAATCATTGACAAGAAATTCACTTTTCAATAATTCAACAAATAAAGAATTAATATATTTTGTCTGTCGGTTTGTTTTGTTATATTTTAATGTTTGCAAATTTAGGTTAGTTTTAGCCAATCGAAAGCCACAGACATATAGGTTGCTTACCCACGTGGTAATGCTTAAAATGCTTAAAATACATGAGGTATGAGGTGGTCTTGAGATGTGCTAAAAATAATAGGACTTAAATCTCTCATAAAAATGTTTCTTTGTTTTTGCACAATCGTATGAATTCCCGTGTGTAGACTACAAATTCGCAAAAATTTTCTGAAAATTCCAAAACATAACAGAAAAGATCCGTGTCTACTTGTCTTGACATAGCTTGAAGGCTGTAAACGAGTTTCGCTGCCATACAGCAATGTTCATTGTTCCCAATCTTCCGTGAAAAAAATGTCTGACAATGAGGAATTATTTATTACCTTACTTACGTGGAAACGGAAGAGGATTGATGACAGGAAGGGTCTCCAGCTATGTAAAATCTGCCTCAACAAATTTCGCCCGATTCATGCGAGCTTAGAAAAGTTAAACGATAATAATGATGATACACACAAAAACACACATACTCAATGTGTGCGTATGAACATGTCCGGGACCAGTAATGCTCCAATTCTTAAGTTATATGAACACGTGTGAAGGCGCACGTGTATTTATAATGGTTTCGTTTTTTCTTATAGCCAGGACAGAAGGTAGTGACTATAACCATTGCAGAGACAGATTCTTGTGTGTGTGTGTGTGTGTGTGTGTGTGTGTGTGTGTGTGTGTGTGTGTGTGTGTGTGTGTGTGTTTGTGCGTGTGTGTGTATGCGTGTGTGAGAGAGAGATTGGGGAGGGTATCCTCAAATCTGAAACCTGGTCCAAATGCTTGCAAAAGATTGGATTAAAGGCACCACGGACACTAAAGGCATCCTTGCTGCCGGGTTAAACGAGAGAAGTCTATCATCCAAGCAGCCAAGGGCGAGCTTTGAACTCAGAACGCAAAGAGCCAGAACAAATACTAGAAGGCGTCCTGTTCTTACAGTTCCGTCTGTCAACTGTCCCCAAAAGGATGAAAGGCAAAGTTGACTCCGAGTAGATTTGGACTCGGAGCTCCCTCTCACTCTCTCTCGCTCTCCCTCTCCATGCTGGACCGTTGAAATCTACAAATGTTTCATTCTCGCTGTTTATTTTCTCTTACTCCTTTCTGTTGGAGAGCGTAGGCGCAAAACGTAAAAGACTTTTTCATTTTCCCGTGCGTCAAACTAATATACTTGCTTGTTCATACATCTGTCTTCGTCTTGTGTTTTTCTAAAATTTCAGCTATATATAAACTTGCTTATGTGTATTCAAACACACACACAAGCACACACACACACACACACACACACACACACACACACAACACACACACAAACAAGCAAGGATATAAAACTGAAGATATAAAATCATGAATGCTTCTGGGACCTCCTAACTTTCAGAACTTTAACCATTTCTTAGCCTTGTATCCGTGATTATATAAAACGATACTTCATTTCATTCTCTCTCTCTCTCTCTCTCTCTTCATCTCTCTCTCTCTCTCTACCTCTCTCTCTTCTCATTTTTCGTGTCGTGTGTGTGTGTGGGTGTGGTGTGTTGTTGTGTGTGTGTGTGTGTTTGTGTGTGTGTGTGTGTTGTCTAGGCATGTTGTCTGACGTGTGTTCTTTTCTCGATTATTCTGCTGTTTGTTTTGCTGGTGAAGTTTTAAAATAATATGTTCGTTGTAGTGAAATAAAGTGGTTCCAATTAGTTACATACGTTGTTATTGTCAGATCGCTTGGGCATTATTGAAGTCTTTTACGCTAGACGTCCATTATTTTTTATCAGCCATCAATGTACGTGTATTCTTCTTCTTCCTGCTTTTCAGTTTATGGAATAGATACAAACAAATGATGGAGCCTCAATGTAGTTGTTCGACCGGCCAGAAATTATAGCTGAATCTCTTTCAGATCATCCTCTACCGTCGTAAAAAGTATCAGTAAACACTGGATAATGTATTTCCAGGCATTCTTTAAACAACTGGAAATACAAAATACTTTTCGGAATGTATCATAGACATACATACATACATACATACATACATGCATACATACATACATACATACATACATACATACATACATACAGACAGACAGACAGACAGACAGAGCCCCACTATCTGATGCAGGACTTCGGGATGTGCATTTTAAAGAATTTTATGTGGAAACAAAGTAGGAACTAGGGGTGTATCCAAATCTCTTCATGATGATGATGATATATATATATATAATATATATATATATATATATATATATAAATTTAAACTCCTTCTGGTATAAGTGTAAACTACACGTAATGTACACCATCTTGCATGTGTCTCTGGAAAACTTAATGAAAATATATTTTATGCATATTAAAGAATGTTATGGGGAAGCAAAATCGGTATGTGGTTCGTGCACTCTTCTGTAGTTATACCTCTTCAAAATTGTCTTTGTTTTCCAGTGAAAAGACGTGTGGCTATGTTCCCTCTTTTCTACTCAGAAACATTTCAAGACCTTGACGTCTGATACGATGTAATCTCATTAACAATCAATAGCTTAATACTTCAACCTTTCATAATCAAAATTTTTTAATTCCACTGAGTATTGTATTTCAAAATATGGCAACGTTATTATTCATACCTCTGAGTCTTATTATGTAAATAAAGACGAGGTTATTGCCATGTGATTCATCCTAAGAAACAATTCAGAGCCGTATTTTTAATGCTTAAAATCATGAAATATATACGTTCTACCGTGTACGTACATGAATGATGAATGGTATACGTTACATGAGCCTGTAAGCAAACGTGGTAGGTTCTACTTGGTCGCTCAGTTTACTAGATATAGCAGCGAAATATCCCATAACTTACACCTTCTATCTTAAAGAAGGCTGCATTTGGTAATAGATATACACTATGCTAGATATACACTATCCATAACAACAAACGACAAAAGGACTGCCTTTGATTATAAGTTAGTTTGATCAGGATTGACGTGGGGCTTGTCTGTATTAGTGTGCCGAGGGCATGCAATAATTATTTCTGTCCTAATATTTGGCTAAAACAGAAAATCGTAAGCAAAATGAAATAACTGTATATCAGTTATGAAATATACACTGAACAAAATGTTTAACGGTATTTCGTCCGCTTTACATTCAGAGTTCAAATGCCGCGAGGTCGATATTGCCTTTCATCCTTTCAGGGTCGATAAAATAAGTACCAGTTGAATATTGGAGTCGCTGGAATCGTCTGATTCCCTCTCTCAAAATTCGAGGCCTTGTTCAGATAGTAGAAAGGATTATTATTTTGACACATGTTTAACAACACACAGAATAATTTCTCTTTTCCTCCTTGATTGAGTGCCTGTGCTTAAAACATCAACATTTTTTTCTTTTCCTCACGGCGATTATTTTTACACTACAATTATTTACATTTTCTTTCATTACCGCTCTACTTGTTACGGGTGCAAATCCACGCCGATTTTTCCATTTCTGGATATTACCTTACGAGAGAGATGATGTGTGTGTGTGTGTGTGTGTGTGTTTTAGAGTATGGAATTATTTGAATATATCAAGGACAATTGATTCTATTTAAGGGAATGTAGTCAATAACCTCACTGGCGTGGACGGCAAATTACACCGACCCAACTGCATACAATTATTGCCAAATCATCAAGTATCACAAAATTCACTGAATGCAGTTGGCTGTTTTCATTGATATTATGTTCTAGATAACACACATACATGGAAAACTATAAATAGTAATCTATCATTTATATAGAATAGTGGGTTTTGCAATTCAGCATGTTTTTTAAACAGTAAATATCATGGCGGATATCCTCTGTAACTGTTACTAAATTACCTGCAATTTAAATAATGTTCTTTTCATAGACAGTTGGCTATCTTGCTTGAACATAGTCATATCTTTTATTCATTGAAGAGCAAAAAAATTGCTTTATATTATCTGATTTAAGTTTTTGAAAATATCTGAGGTTTCTTAAATCATAACTATATATGCTTGCTATTGTCATACTGAAGCTATAACCCACTGGAGGCGCAATGGCCCAGTGGTTAGGACAGCGGACTCGCGGTCGTAGGATCGCGGTTTCGATTCCCAGACCGGGCGTTGTGAGTGTTTATTGAGCGAAAACACCTAAAGCTCCACGAGGCTCCGGCAGGGATGGTGGTGATCCCTGCTGTACTCTTTCACCACAACTTTCTCTCACTTTTACTTCCTGTTTCTGTTGTACCTGTATTTCAAAGGGCCGGCCTTGTCACTCTCTGTGTCACGCTGAATATCCCCGAGAACTACGTTAAGGGTACACGTGTCTGTGGAGTGCTCAGCTACTTACACGTTAATTTCACGAGCAGGCTGTTCCGTTGATCGGATCAACCGGAACCCTCGTCGTCGTAACCGACGGAGTGCTTCCATCCATAACTCACTTCATTAACAACTCTAAAGAGATCAAGAGGATATTATCCTTAAAGTAATCGTAGCAACACTTTTAAAACCTAGAGTCGACGTGGGTGCTATCTATGCGGTTACTTCACTTGCTAGATTCAACGGCCAAATTCCCATCCTATCACACCTCCAACTTTCCCTTTCAGCGCTATCATATCAATGACTAAATACTGGTAACTTTCATGACAACCATTCACTACTGGCGTCGCATTTGGGCAGTTCTTAGCAGATGATGTATAGGTTGGTTGACAATTCATCGTTCTATGTCAGCAGCCCACGCTGATCCCTGCCCGAGAATGAATCAGACATGACGGTTTACTCGAGATTGATAAGACTTGTATTGTTTTTAGGCATAGTGTACCTACGACTACATTAAACAATTTCTTTCCGTCTTAAGACGGTAAAATGAACAATTGGGGAAGAATATACTGCTGTTTCTAGTGGGACCTACAAGCATAAAAGTTTTCATATAGGTTGTGAGTGTTTCTTTTATTTAGTACCAGGCCCACCTTGGAGGAGCAGACTCCTGATTAACGATATTCCATATGACATCATACATTTCGTTTTGAAACATAATGTATAATAATGATTTTAAATTTTGGCACCAGACCAGATTATATCGACCTCAGTACTCAACTAGTTCTTGTTATATCGACCCCAAAAGGATGAGTGGTAAAGGGGGCCTCGATGGAATTTGAACTCAGAACATGAGGACGGACGAAATGCCGCTAAGCATTTCGCCCTGCATGCTAACGATTCAGCCAGCTCGCCCCCTTACCACAATGTATAATAATGACTGCATTATCCGCTTATACCTTTTTTTTTTATGGCGGTTAGGTAGACTTCAGTGAGATTCAGTTGTTATTTCCAGCAGTCTTTCGTTAGCTCAAATGTTAAATGTTAGTGCACATGGTTAAGTTACGAAAACAAATCAAGTGAAAATTAGAGAAACATTTATTAAGAGAATAAAGAAAATGTTCTCAAATTCAAAACATGCAAAGCATTAAGAAATTAATGCCGAGAAAACTACTTTATTTCCAAATTGCCAAAAGGTAAATTTTCAACCCACTTTACATTATCTACATACGAACATTCAAGTTGGTTACATGCACAAACATACACACGGACACATACGCACATATATATGTGCTTGCACACTTGTATGTATGTATTATATCGAGCTGACTTACGATAGCGCTCCAGCCATAACCATTTTGTTATCTGATATATCAAAGAGATCATTGATCAATGAATCCATTCTCAATTATGACATGAGGGTGTGATTTGTAGGAAACGTTGCTGCTACTTTAGCTGGTCGAGAGACCATATAGAAGTTTTCTCCTCTTCGATTTATTTTTATATCGTTAGAAGAGATATCGGGAGATTAAAATGTTTTAGTGGCAGTGTGAAAGCTTGCAAAACGTGCAAATGGCCTTATCTTTCTGGACGCCATCGGAAATGTTTGCCTCTGTAACAACGGCAGAGACCCAGGATCAACAGGTGTTTAGAGCTGAAATATTGTCTTGCCACAATAGAACAATAATCAGGGAAGTATACTAATCGCAATTCTAACTACGTTCAGAGAGAGGGAAGGAGAGGGAGATACAGAGGGGAGAGAGAGAGAGAGAGAGAGAGAGAGAGAGAGAGAGAAGAGAGAAAGATAGAGATACAGATGGATAGATAGATAGATAGATAGATAGATAGATAGATAGATAGATAGATAGATAGATAGATAGATAGAGGAGCGGGGGGGTTAATGAGTAAATCTGTGCATGTGAGACAAGGTTGGCAACTTTAAAGCTTGAAAAATTCTAATGGATTCACTAAGCAGCTTAAGTGATGTTATAGATGCGATCGCTATGAATGATTTATCAGAGTGACAGCAGACGTTAATCAAAAGCTTTTGAATGTAAATTATTAACAGGAGTAAAAGTCTTATTCTTGCGTGCCTTAACGACATTCACCGATTCGTTCGAAAAGATGTAGCAGGTGATGTATGTATGTATGTATGTATGTATGTATGTATGCATGTATGTAATGTATACACATGCTTACATACACATACATATATATATATATATATATATATATATATATATATATAAATATAATATATATATAAATTATACATACATGCATACATACATACATACATACATACATACATACATACATACATACATACATACATATATACATACATATAAATATATATATATGTGTGTGCGCGCGTGCGTGCGTTTTTGTGCAAGACCAACACTCATTTACGATTGGCCAGTGATGGGTGCTTTTTCTGCGGTTTTGTGCAAAGCAGTTGGACGACAATACTTTTCCGCGTTAACTGTTTCGTTTTGGTTTAAATTTTAACCCTCATGACAGACGACACTCTTTATATCGCACCAAAACACAGGGCATCATTCTTTTTTTTCGGGTGCAGTCCTGGTTTCATTGAGTGCTTACCACTTACGATGATTCTGCCTAGGAAATATTCGAAAGGACGAGCAGAGTGCAAGTCTTTGATTATGCAGAAAAACAGTCAGATGATGGGGGAACCCACTGACCAAGTTTAGACACTTTTCCTAATTCATGAAAATGTTTTATGATCGAAGTATGATTTTAATTGAACTATGTCGCTAATTCTCGTGCCGTTTGATTTGAACTTTTCTCAAGTTTCTGTTTCCAGAAGCTCAATATTGAAAGAACTTGGTAGTCTAGATCAAGGCGAATCAACGAGACAAAAATTTCCCGAGCGTAACTGACCAAATCATCTTTAACGTGTTCGAATAACGACTACAAAGAGGCTTCTTTGTTGGTTTGTACTCTGTTTTTAGGGCATATTCCGAACGCAACTATTTTTACACTAAAATTCTTATTTGCTAATGTTATTTGTACAGACGTGAGTGGGTGCTTGAGAAGTTTGCTTCCCAACTATATGTTTCTGGGTTCGGTGCCATTGCATATATGGCTATATACCCAGACCGACCAAATACTTGTGAGTGGATTTAGTAGAGGCGAAACTGAAACAGCCTGTCGTACACACACACACACACGCACGCACGCACATGCACACACACACACATACACACACACATATATAAGGAACTTATGGCGGGTCATAGAGTGACCATTGGTATCACACCTATACAACGCTTAGCAGCGTAGGCATACATATGTATGTATGTATGTATGTATGTATGTATGTATGTATGTATGTATGTATGTATGTATGTATGTATGATCGCCATGTTGATTCGTTAGCTACTGCACGCATTTTTTTTCTCTCCTTCTTTCTGTGTTTTTTTTCTCTCTGTGTATCTTTCTGTTGAAGAGCGTAGGCTCGAAACGTTAAAGACTTGTTTTATTTATATTTCCTGAGCGCCATACTAATACAATTGTTCGTTTGTTTTCCACCTGCCTTCGTCTTTTGTCTATTTTCATAAAGCTTCCCGTTATGTATGTATGTATGTATGTACATTTATGTGAATGTGTGTATGCTTGTGTCTGCTTATCCTGACACCGTGGACACCGTGTGATAGTTGTAAATGGATGTCATTCATTTCCACTATTCTGCGGAAACATATCTGGCCATGGCGAAATATTATTTTGCTTAGAAACAGGTAGAGGTTGGTCGTTGGTGACCGCTGAAAATCTGCCTGAATAAATTCTGGTCAGACCCTTACAATCATGGAAAAGTGAACGACGGTGAATGATGCTGTATATTCTGTGTCAATGCATTGTATGTACACGACTGTATTCAATAAAGATGTTGACAAGAAAAAAAATTTCTTAGGTTAAAACTGAATATTCAATAAATACTAAAGGTTGTTTTTCACCAAGAAAATAATTAAGAAAAGAAAAAAAAAACCTTTTTGCTTTTTCTTTGAAATGAAACATAATCCACATATGAATGTGAAGTCATTACAAGGGTCATGTATATCTATGATATATCTAGATTTTTCCGAAAAGTTACTTATATATTTTTATAGCTTTTTTTCTTCCTTCCTTTTTTTTTGTTTCCTTAGCAACAATATATTGCATGTGTAGCCGGAATAATATTGCAGTTTTCGTAATTTCAAAACCGTTATTGATTTCCTTTTATTAATCTCAAAACTTAACTTTGTCGGGCAGGAATGGATTTGATTGCATCAATCATAGAAAACATCCAATCCAGCACAACTGGGCCCGGTGGCTTGCCGGATAACTGAATTGTATTCAGGATTGCACTCTCGGTCATTTTTAACATTCATGACCACAGATGATGATAGATACTTTTTTAAAATATCTTAGCAAGCTACCCAAGCTTAATGTAACTCTTTATATACATCGCTAATATTAATATTCTAAATATAGATATGAAAGAAATAGGAAAACGTATATTATAAGTAGGGAGCGTGATTTATTAGCTTAATATAATACAGGTGCTGTAAATACAATAAAGTATTTTATTGCACTTTCAGTATTAATAATCCACTTTTATATATATGTATATAGGCCCAACCACATGGTTTCGGCTTCGGTCCTACTGCGTGACACCTTGGGCCAGTGTCTTCTACTATAACCTCGGACCGACCAAAGCCTTGTGAGTGGATGGATTTGGTAGACGGAAACTGAAAGAAGCCCGTTGTACACACACACACACACACACACACACACACACACACACATTTGTGTGTCTTTGTTCCCCCACCATCACTTGACAACCAACGTTGACGTGTTCACACCCTCGTAACCTAGCGATTCAGCTAATAGCACCGATAGAATAAGTACTAGGCTTACAAAGAATAAGTCCTGGGGTCGATTTGTTCGACTAAAAGCGGTGCTCCAGCATGACTGAAACAAGTATAAGAATAAAAGAATATATAATCGACTGTTGAATGATGAAAACTTATCTCCACGTTACTAATATTTGAACCTCCAAATACGAAATTTCGCTTTAAAAAATACCCCAGATATTTAGTTAAGTGTCTCGCCTTTTCAAATGTTATGTCATCGTTAAAAAATATATAGAAAGAAGTATTGGATTATACAGTTTTATAAGAGAATTATGGAATGAACATGGCACGAGCCCCTTATTTCATACAGTCTACTCAAGCAGGGATAACCAAGAGCTAAATCACAGCAACATTAACTATTTCTGTAAACAACCACCGAAGCAAGCACAAGGTAAAGACGTGGTCACTGGACCGACGAAAAATACCTACCAAATCTCTAAAACCATAACATACCATCTTTTTGTAAAGGAAGTACACACGAGACAGCGCGGTTCCCTGGTGTACGAACAAACCGAATGATCATGGCTGGAATGTTTTTGATAAGCAGTCTGCTCAGTCAAACAACTATTTCTATAAAATGTTTTAATTTCAGTTCCTTTCATTCATTGTTCTTCAAAGAACTCGTACTACTGTGAAATATATCCTACATTCAAGTGCAAGCATAGCTGTGTGGCTAAGAAGCTCGCTTCTCAATCATGTAGTTTTGGGTTCAGTCTCGCTGTGCGGTACCATGAGCAAGTGTCTTCTACTATAGCCCCGGGTCAACCGAAACATAAATGAATTTAGTAGACGGAAACTGTGTGGAAGCTCGTCGTGTGTTGTTTTCTATATCCTTTAGGATGCCTTCTCAAGCGTTACCCATCATTCTTGTCTATTTGGCCCTAAGGCTAAATTTTGTTCGTTTCTGATTTATTTCGTCTTTGTCCATCGTCTTAAGTTACATTTTTTATAATTCCGTATGTCTACTTTGTATTGTTTTGTTTCTTCTACGCCCTATTATATATATATATATATATATATATATATATATATGTGTGTGTGTGTGTGTGTGTGTGTGTGTGTGTGTGTATATAAATCAGAAGCAGCTCGAGGTATGTAAACACAATCGAACACACGTACGTAAGGTATGCGCGTTGCTAGTTCGTGGGTTGGTTTGTTAAGATACCTCCAGCTGCTTCTGATTTATATTTGATTTATATTGTCACATGCCAGCAGATGATTCTTAAACCATTTAACATACAGTCATAGCTTGCAGCGGGACTTGTTCGGTACGCAACATTGACAAATCACAACAATAACGAAATATCAACGTCTGACGTTCCGGGAAGGGACCTGTTGTGAGTTCGTCTCGCTTGCTTATTGCTTACTTTTATGTATTTTTAAGCGCATTGAGAATATATTCTCTTCTGCCTAAAACGCAGCCGACCCACGAACTAACAACACACACAACTTGTGTATGTGAGTTCGATTTTGTTTACACACACACACACACACACTATGTGTGTGCGTGTCTTTCTGTATGTCCTCCGTCAGCACTTGACAGCTAAAATTGGTAGTTTGTGTATGTCTCTGTAACTTAGCGGTTCAAAAAAAGATCGATAGACGTAAAAACTATATACTAGGGTCGATTTATTTGATTAAACCCGCAAAGGCCGTACCCCAGCATGGCTGCAGTTCAGTGATGGAAAATGAGGAAAAAGATTGATATATAAGTTACGGGGACGTAAACACGCCAACGTTGGTTGTCAAGTGATGGCGGTGGGGGGGGGGACAAAAATACAAATATATATATATGTGTGTGTATGTGTGTGCGTGTGTGTGTGTGTGTGTACGACGGGCTTCTTTCAGTTTCTGTCTACCAAATCCATCCACTCACAACGCTTTGGTCTGTCCGAGGCTATAGTAGAAGACACTGGCTCCTTTGAGAGGAGTTTGCAAAGAAGTGTTCGGGTATTTCTAGGAATCTTGGGAAATCTTCGCATTGATGATGGAGAGCTATTCAAAACTACTGAAGAATAAATATATCGTTAACGAAACTATAAAAAAAAAAAGAAATGACAATAAAAATATAACAAGTCTAGTAACTTTCCAGAAAATGTTGATGTATTATTGATGTACGTGATTGTTGTAAGGAGTTTAGTCATATGTGAATAAGGTTTCATTTCAAAGACAAAGCAAAAAGATTTATTTTATTTTATTTTTACTTCTTCCCTCTGAGAAGTAGTTCTTTAGTTTCTTTAGTGATTTACTGAATATTCATTTTAACTACAGTAACGTTTTCTTTCTGTCAGCGTCTTTATTAAATATAGACGTGATCACACATTGCATTAACACAAACAGGAAGAGCGGTCTCAGAGAAACTGTATACCCACACAGATAAAACTTTTCTCAGAAGCCCTGATCCTAGAAATATTCTGCATATTTTCATATAGATATCTAGTGATATAATAGGATATCTTAAACATAATCACAATCTCTAATTTACAAATGGTTACTTAGTTTTAAAGTACAGTCTGGAGCCTTACTTTTCACGCCCTATTTCTCAACGAGAACATTATTTGTATAAACGAACATCCTGAATGATGTGTTGTGTAGTAAGCTAGTGTATTAGTACTAAGCAATATACAACTCTCGCGTAAAAGCCCCTAAAACGTTAACATTCTTACAGTGAATGCAGACAGAAGGAAATCACCCTACTTATAGCGTATATGCGTTTGAAAGAAAATAAACACTGACCTAGTTTTACGTAAGGTAATTTGTCTACTAAGTTTTGTTTAACTGACGTCATTTGAAGATACTTAGAAATGTTTTAAAACACCAAGAGGGCCCTTGCTAATAAGCGTAATAAACATACAACGAGTAATAATAACTCATTACGTACAATTATAATGTAAACACATGCAAAGCGGTAATAATAATATAATAATTAATAATAATTAATAATAATAATAATAATAATAATAATAATAATAATAATAATACTTATTATTATAATAATGATGATAATAATAATAATATCTATAATATAATATATAATATATTATATATATATATATATTATATATATATATATATATATGTGTGTGTGTGTGTGGTGTGTGTGTGTGTGTATAAAGTGTTTGTATATGAGTATATACGAACAATGCAAGGCACAATAAACGAGCTCTTGAATCAAATCCTCAACACAAGAGCCGATTTGTGTTCCACATCTCTGTTACGTCATGCAGTTCCATTTCTATCTCACGCATATTCGTGGTCTTGTGCTTTAAAAATTCTCTATCCAGTAGTGGTTGTGGTAGTAGTAGTAGTAGTCGTCGTCGTAGTAGTAGTAGTAGTAGTAGCAGTATTAGTAGTAGTAGTTGTTGTTGTTGTTGTTTCAATTCCTTGACTGGCTGGTGTGTTGTTTTTTTTTGAGCAAAACACTTCATCTCACTTTGCTCTGTGATCACTTCGACACCTGACGTGTAGTATACTCTACACCTGTTCAAGCAACGTCGATTTGATGGAAAGACTGGGCTAATGTACACATCATTTGTGTCGGTTGTCTTCCTCGGACTGCTAGAGACTGCCATCATGATGTTTATATCACGGTTGTTGTTAAGCCATAAGTCAATCTTGAGTTAACAGAACTATGATCAAAGGCATTCCAGCCATGCACATCTCGTCCTTTATATTTTGAAGCATAGTCATCATCGTTTTAACGCTTACTCATCTATTCTCACATGGGTTGGACAGAATTTGTAAAGCTAGATTTTCTATGGATGACAGTGATATTCGCTTATTACTATCACCCGACGTCAAGGCAAGAAGACTAACGTACACACGCGCGCGTGCGCACACATACAAGGGGGTTCTTTCGGTTTCCATCCATCAAAACCTCTCTCAAGGCTTTGGGCAGCCCAATGCTATAGTAGAAGACACTTGCCCAAGGTGCCACGTGAAATTATGTGGTTGAAACCATTCGGTCGGGAAGCCAACTTCTTGCCACACAGCCTCGTCTGTGCCTATTTTACATTTTCAGTTCCATTATTCAGTGTGATCCTTTTAGAAGCTGATCGATGGCAGACTTACAGAATAGACAGACAGACAAACGGAATAGATAGATAGATAGACAAACAGACTGGCAAAGATAGATAAGACACATATACATAAATACATAGGATCTATTCCATCCTATACGAGATGGAACAGATCCCATACATACATACATACATACAGACAGACAGACAGACAGACAGACAGACAGACAGACAGACAGACAGACAGATAGATAGATAGATACATACATACATACATACATACATACATACATACATAGAATAGGACGAGTGACTTCATAGAAGCTCATTGTTTCAGTAGTTAGTTATTTTTCTTGGTTTGTATCAGGGACGTTCAGAACTTTGGGTGGGGTGGGGGGAGAAAGAAAAAAGGAAAGAAACAAAAACGGTGCCACGTTTTTCTTTTGCCAAAGACAATTTAGAAGACGCTCGGGAAGTGAAATATCTTCGCCCAAGAATCACATCTGATTTCGTAACCGAGATTATTCACTCACTTGACAACGTTAGTTTGACACTCCTGTATATCTGTATCGCTTACAAAATACAATTACTTTTCTCATTCAACATAGTCCGTTTGAACAAAGAGTTGCATTGCTATTATGTAAGCAATACATTAGATGAGATATTGTCACTCTGATATCATGTTACTGGCAATTGATTAACCATAGATTGTTTATCTCTTCTGAACAATATCTTTATTTGTTTATCTCTTCTAAGACAATATCCTATTTTACAATCGCGAACTACTTTCAAATTTTATCTCTCCCTCCCTCCCTCTATCTATCTATCTATCTATCTATCTATCTATCTATCTATCTATCTATCTATCTATCTATCTATCTATCTATCTATCTATCTATCTATCATTATAAAGGCAAGAATGTCTGTGGTTAGGGCGGCGAGCACGCCGGGCGAAATGCTTGGCGGTATTTCGTCTGCCGCTACGTTCTGAGTTCAAATTCCACCGAGGTCGACTTTGCCTTTCATCCTTTCGGGGTCGAATTAAATAAGTACCAGTTGCGCGCTGGGGGTCGATGTAATCGACTTAATCCCTTTGTTTGTCCTTGTTTGTCCCCTCAATGTTTAGCCCCTTGTAGGCAATAGAGAAATAAGAATGTCTGTGGTTAAGGAGATCGTTTTGCCACCACGTAACTCCGGATTCGATCTCAGTTCTTGGCACTTTTGAAAGTAGTCTTCTTTCATAGTTTCAGACTGACCAATAAATATCAAATGGCGGGAATCCTTGTCGTACATGTATATACATGTGATGTCAGGTAAATTGAAAACCGGTACATTGCAGCAGAAACAGCCTACCCAAATTATGTCCTCTTACGATAACGCTCATTTTGCATTTCGTATTCTACAAGCGTGATAAAATATGTACCTGCCAAAGTACAAATATTCAAAGAATATATTAAAAAAAAACAAAACATTCCGTTAAGGTGATGCCCCAGAATGGCCACAATCTAATGACTGGAAAGAGAACGAAAAAGAATATGGTTTAAGCTCTTATATTTGTTCCTGCTATTAAATTTCCTTTAACTTTATTGTGTGTGCCTACATGAAAGCACATGGCTTAGTGGTTAGGGTATTCGACTCACGATCGTAAGGTCGTGAGTTCAATTTCCAGCGACGTGTTGTGTCCTTGAGCAAGACACTTTATTTCACGTTGCTCCAATCCACCCAGCTGGTAAAAATGAGTTTTACCTGTATTTTACCCTGCATTTCAAAAGACCAGCCTTGTCACATTCTGTGTCACGCTGAATCTCCCTGAGAACTACGTTAAGGTTAGGCGTGTCTGTGGAGTGCTCAGCCAATTTCATGTTAATGTCATGAGCAGGCTGTTCGGTTGATCGGATCAACTGGAACCCTCGTCGTCGTAACCGACGGAGTACCAGTACTAGTTACTTTGTCTACACAGCACTTCAACGGGGGATGTTTGTACGTCACAGAATCCAGATCCTTATGGCTCGGAAAGGACAGTTGATCCCTTTTGATGTAGATACATGACTATATATACGTATATATATGTGCGCATATATGAATATATGTGTGTGTATTTATATATATGTACGCATGTATAAATGTGTGCATGTACTCATGTATATGCACATATACACGCATACGGTCATAAAGTTTTATCTCAAGAGGAATATTTATCTGTCTATCTATCTGTCTATCTATCTATCTATACATACATACATACATACATACATACATACATGCGTATATGTGTGTTTGCGTTTGTTTGTGCGTGTGCGTGCGCGCGCGCGTGTGTGTGTGTGTATGTATATATGTATGAACTGAGATAAAACTGAGAAAACATTGCTGTCGTCTTAAGTAACCTCTAAAAGGTAAGTAAATATATGTATTCAATACACACTCGAATCGAGCAAATAAGCGTCTACTGTTTCCCCGAAATCACTATTTTTAAGTATCAAAGATTTTCCGGAGTAAAAAATCACTTGAACTCTAGTCCCGCAACAAATAAAAGCCAATTCATATTGTATTTCTTTATTGTATTTCCGGTAGACGTACCCTTATATCACCTTTATAAAAGTATATTGAACGAAAGCCTACTCGAATACATACACCTACACATAAATACAGCCACACATGCCTACACATACATACATACATACATACATATATACATACATACATACATACATACATACATACATACATACATACATACATACATACATAATGCATACATACATACATACATATATATATATATACACACACACACACGCATATGGTAGGTATGTGATCGCTGCTATTACCTTTATAACAATTACATCTATTATATATATATATTTACACACACACGCGCACACATATACACCTATTCACGTAGATAGGACAAAAAAAAAACCAACAACAGCTGGTTGATTATTTTCATGGCAAACAAAGAGTTCATTCACTTGGCTGTAAACTATAGGTAGGATATGATTATCGATAGGAAAGGTATAACGTCAGAAGGGTTTTGTTTTCTGCTGTTGTTATATGGTATCGTTGAAACTGTAGATGAATGAGAGGAGAAAAGACAATCTGTGAAAATAATGAGACTTTTGTCAAGGTTTACTATAAACCGGACTGTTATCTAACTTAAGACTCGAATACACTCACATGCATGTGCATATATATAATTATAGATGCTTGCGTGTATGTAAGTGTGTGCGTACACACACACGCACACACGCACGCACACACACACACATACATACATACACACACACAACATACACATACATATGTATATAGCAAGCAAGGTCTACAATCGATGGGCCTTAGGGTTAACCTAGCAAAAACCAAAGTTTTACTAAGTAGGAAGGCTGCCAAATCAAACCCCTTCAGGTAGATGGCCCTGCTTGATCTGTAGAAAAGGCGTGAGTAGAAACTGTATACGATGTACCCGGTGTAAGCTATGGACACATAAAAGGTGCAGCAATATCTATGGAAGGTTAACCGGGAAGATAGTTTTTGTGTGTGACAGATGCACATGGGCAATAAATACCGAAGATGTACATGAAACAGATACCATCACATGCCAGGGGGAGAAACTAGAAGTAGTTAATAGCTTCCGCTGCCTAGGCGACCAAGTCTGTAGTGGAGTAATTGCTCTGAGAGTGTGGCGGCTAGAATAAAAATAGCCTGAGCAAAGTTCAGGGAGCTCCTACCTCTGCTGGCAACTAATGGCCTCTCGCTCAGGATGAAAGGTAGTCTGTATGATGCATGTGTGCGAACTGCCATACTACACGGCAGTGAAACATGGGCCTGACTGCAGTGGACATGCATAGGCTTGAAAGAAATGAAGCTAGTATAATCCGCTAGATGTGTAATGTCAGTGTGCATACACGACAGAGTGTGAGGTCCTTGAGAGAAATGTTGGGCATAAGAAGCATCAAATGGGGTGTGCAAGAGAGACGACTGCGCTGGTATGGTCATGTGTTACGTATGGATGAGAACAGCTGTGTGAGGAAGTGCCACTCCCTAACTATAGAAGGAACCTGTGGAAGAAGTAGACCCAGGAATTCATGGGATGAAGTGGGGAAACATGTCCTTCGAACATTGGGCCTCACAGAAGCAAAGACAGGAGACCGAGACCTTTGGAGATATGCTGTGATTGAGAAGACCCGGACTTCCTGATTGGCTCCTGTGCCGGTGACACGTAAAAAGCACCATACGAACGTAGCCGATGTCAGTACCTCCTGAGTGGCTCCCGTGGCGGTGGCACGTAAAAAGCACCCGCTACACTCTCGGAGTGGTTGGCGTTAGAAAGGGCATCCAGCTGTTGAAACATTGCCAGATCGGATGGGAGGGTGGAGCAGCCGCTGGCTCTCCAGACCTCAGTCAAACCATCCAACCCATGCCAGAATGGAAAACGGACGTTAAACAATTATGATGATGATGATGTGCAGGTGTGGCTATGTGGCAAGAAGTTTGTTCCTCAACTACATAGTACCGGGTTCAACCCTACTGCATGGTATCTTGGTTGAATATCTTCTACTATAGCCTCGGCGAACCAAAGCTTTGTGAGTGGATTTAGAAGACGGAGTTGGAAACTGTAAGAAGCCTGCCGTATATATGTATGTGTGTATGCACATGTGTTTGTATATGTGTTTGTTCCCGCTCCACCGCTTGACAATAAGTGTTGGTATGTTTTGACCACGTAACATAGCGGTTCGGCAAAAGTAACCGATAGAATACGTAAAATACGTAAAAATTAGTACTGCAGTCGATTCTTTCAGCCAAAAAGGTAGGTCGATTCGTAGAGCCAAAAAGGCAGGTCAATTCATACACCAAGACGACTTTGGAAGACAAAAAATTCCATGTGAAATGCAGTAGGATTTAGAAAGATAGACGATATTCGAATGTTTAAATTACATGTTTACACTCTACCGCACATCGAAATGTATGCCGGAAGATACGGTAAAGTGACAGAATGCAACAGGAAATCACTGCTGTATCTACTCCCACACCAAAATATATATAAAAAAGGTAATAAATATCCAGCCTTTGACTTAGAGGTTCGTGATCTCCGCGCCTCATAGGCACGGCATTTAAAGAGTGTTCAGTTGAACGATTTGATGTACGTGTGCGTGCTTATATGTTTGTTGAAACGGCTTGATGGCGGTTAAAGTGAAAAGAAACAATTTTTATTCCTCCCTGGGTTTTGAAAGCAAGGTATTTAACTGGGAGAAATATCCCAGTTTATTGAATTACTGGGAAAAGTTACAACTATGATATATTGATAGTCTGTCCTTAGATTAACAGCGATTCGTATATGATTAATACTGCATAAGTTAATGTTAGATGTGACGGTAGCTGCAGGTATGACTGATTTTTTCCAGGGAGTTATTGATAACTGGGCATATAATGAGAGAGTGCCAATGGCATTTCTTTATTCTGTTGTTTCGCGTTTTAGTAGTATGACTTATTCATTATTCTCTTATCATTAATAAATACCAAAGTATTAGCGAAGTTTGTTAACTTCTTCTTGGTGAGTTTAGATTAAAAATTTTCCTCGGGAGATGTTGGAGTGGGTTCTTTCAAGACGGAGGGAGGTTTTGCCTATAAAAGTGCTTGCATATTTTGAATATGAGAGATTAAACCATGCGGTATTTTCCTGTTTGCTCGTTTTGGATGATGTGTTTAGGATATCTTCTGTTTTAACCGTGTGCATGTAAGAACGCAAGCACATTATTACATGCACTCAGACACTCAGTCACACACACACACACACACACACACACACACACACACACACACACACACACACACACACACACACACACACACACACGCGCGCACACACACACACACACACACACACACACACACACACACACTCTTTCTCCCCACTTTTTCTCAATTCTTTTCCTATCAATGGCAACAATCAGTTTTACTACTGATGAAGCACTAGAATTCCTATCCCATAAAATATATAAGTAAATAAATCCAAATAACTGTTTGTGACAGAGGTACGATGCTAAGAAATTTGTGGAAGAGAGAGAGAGAGGGAGAGAGAGAGATAGATAGATAGATAGATAGATAGATATATATATATATATATATAGAGAGAGAGAGAGAGAGAGAGAGTTAGTCGATTAAAGTGACTGACTGGCACAATGTACCATACTTACAACATGATCTATCTCAATATTAGGCGATTAGCTGGTAGAATCGTTAGCACGCCAGGCAATATACTTTTGCGGCATTTCGTCCGTCTTTACGTTCGCCATTTATCGCTTTGGAGTCGATAAAATAACTACCAATCGAGCACTGGTACTTACTGAGCACTGGGGTCGACAAAAATAACTACTAGTTGAGCACTGGAGTCGATGTAATCGACTTACTCTTCCTCCGTAATTACTGGCCTTGCGCCAAAATTTGAAACTAATATAAAATTTTGTCCTTTCTGCTAATCTTGCCTAGTAATATTTTGTCACGCGTCCGAGGTCGACTTTGCCTTTTATCCTTTCGGGGTCGATTAAATAAGTACCAGTTACGCACTGGAGTCGATATAATCGACTTAATCCGTTTGTCTGTCTTTGTTTGTCCCTTCTTTGTTTAGCCCCTTGTGGGTAGTAAAGAAATAGGTATTTCGTCTGCCGTTACGTTCTGAGTTCAAATTCCACCGAGGTCGACTTTGCCTTTCATCCTTTCGGGGTCGATAAGTTAAGTACAAGTTACGCACTAGAGTCGATGTAATCGACTTAATCCCTTTGTCTGTCCCCTCTATGTTTAGCCGCTTGTGGGCAATAAAGAAATAAGAATATTACCTTAGGTGACGTCCTTATGAACCATTAGATTATGGGAGTTAGTATCAGTATGGATACATATACATGTAGAAGAGAAAGGGTGACACAGAGATAGATACCTAAACTTCTTCATTTACATTTGTACCAATCTAATTGAATATTCATTTCCTTTGTAAAGTTTTTTTTTATGTAACATTTGAATCGTGTTAGTTTGAATGTTATACGTATGACATTCATCGTATGTCATGCCCAACTATTCTTGGAATTCAAAATATTATCTCATGTCAGCAGCCTCTCTTTAAAAAAAGTCCAGAACGACATGAAAAGTTTCATATCCTTGTTAGTATAGCGCTTAAGACAGCGAGCTGACAGAATTATTAGCATGCCGATGAAAATGCTTAACGATATGGCCTTACATTCTGGTTTCAAATTCCGCCAAAGTCGACGTTGCCTGCCATCCTTTTGGGGTCGGTAAAATAAGTACCGGTTTAGCACAAGGGTCAGTGTTATCGACTAATCCTTTGCTTCCAAATTTCACACCTTGTTCCTATATCGGAAATGATTATTATTACATCGCTTTACGTTCTAATTTTACGGTCATTCATGTTCTGAGTTCAAATCTCTCCTGGGTCAACAATGCCTTTCATCCCTACATGGTCAATAAAATATAGTTCTTCTTCTTCTTCTTCTTCTTCTTCTTCTTCTTCTTCTTTTCTTCTTCTTCTTCTTCTTCTTCTTCTTCTTCTTCAAACTATTACATGCTATTTTAGTTGTCTTGCGGTAACAAGTCTCCTCAAATCTCAAGAATCTTTCTCTGCATTCTTGCAGAAAACAGGATTTCATTTTTCTGCTGCTCGACAATGCGAGTTTTAGTTCTAATAACTTGCTGTTCATCATTACAAATAGGCATGTATTTACTACAATAACATCAATTAACTATGTGAGAGTCACGGCATTTTTAAAATTAAACATCCTTTTTAACAATAAGTGGTGGTTAACTGTCTGGTAAACCGTAGTGAGATTAACAAAATTGTTTCTATAATTTTCTTTTGTAGAAACCCATCCTCGTAGTTGGTTTTCCAGAACGAAATCCGGCTTGTAATTATTGTTGTTTTGTGGTGAACGTGTAGGATTGTAAGCAAAAACAGTCCTGCGAGAACATTTATCATAGATTGAATAACAGAATTTAATCTGTCGTTCCTATTTTGAAAGTGGTAGCATGTGATATGACGGGAACTTGGCTGTTATCTCTAACAAGAAAGACTACCATGTAGAGTTCAGTCATTGGTTCAAACGTTTCTTTCAAAATAAGGTATTGTTCAGTAACGAATGAGATTCTCTTTAAAACTTAGCTTTTAAAAAGATAATAAGTTTCAGGAAGGTGAAGAATCGATCAGGTGCTTTTTTTTTTTGTAATGGATCCTATTTAGTCTTTTTTGATCCTTCAAAATGTCCATTCAAAGGAGAGTTCGGATAATTTCAGATAGGTTTTAGCTAATTTGAAGACAAGAAACTTTTTTTGTTTTATTATTATTTTTTAACTATTAATTTTTAGTTTGCAAAGCTAATTTCTGGAGTGTCAATGAATGAAAAGAAATCTTTCTATGGATATACTGATACTTTTCGAAGATAAATTGAAGGGATTAGAAGCGAGTAAACTGTCCAGAGGTACAATAAAACGGTGATTGATATCACTGCATAACACGATTTTTGTCCTTGGGTAGCAATTGTTATTTCCTATTTGCTTACTCTTAGAAAGCATGAAAAATGACTAATATTTCCTTCAAACTTTGCTTTTGTTGCGATATTTATTCAAACTCCAAAGAACCCCCCTCAGTACATGGCTATGATGTTCCTCCACTACTCCTACGCATGATCAGAGATGCATATATTAGTCAGCCACCAATGGACATGCTCATGTGGTTAAGGTGAAGCAACTGACAAGCAAATCTGTGGTACTGAGCAGAATATTTGCTATAACGATATTTCTGCTTCCACAACTCAGCGCTGAATCTGTTTGAAATGTAATGGAAAATAGGTCAGTTTCAAAACATTGATGTCACAAAAGCAAAGTTTGAAGGGAATAGTAATCATTTCTTTCGATTTTTAGTTTGAAACAAATAAGAAATAACACTTATTGGCCAAAACCAAACAACAACAACAACAATAATGATGATAATAATAATAATAATAATAATAATAATAATAATAATAATAATAATAATAATTATGATGATGATAGTAATAATAATAATAATAATAATAATAATAATAATAAAATAATAATAATAATAATAAAGGAGGCCGGATATAGAAACCTTTAGAAGGGACAAACACGAGTGCCTAGTAATCGACGTGGCAGTGCCAGAAGATCAACATATCATGAAAGAAAGAGAAAAGGTTGATAAATATGGAGACCTGAGAATTCAGATCGCTAAGATGTGGCAGCTACGAGAGTCAAACTTAAAGGTTATCCCTATTGTCATCGGAGCATTGGGTTCAATACCACCCAATCGAGAAAAAAAAACATCTGAAAACCTTAGAAATACCCTACAAAAGTCGGATTTACTTGGAACTGCACGCATATTGCGTAAGGTACTGTCTGTCTGAGGTCCTTGTAACTTGACAAACAATACAAAACCCCCGGAAGACCATATCTTCAATCAACAACCTCACGATATTGTATACTATGCGACGTCTCTAATAATAATATAATTTTTGTTACACAGTGTATTCAACAAACTTATGGCTTATTAAACGATCAACACAGTCATTTTCTATTATTCGATTTAATACATTCTTATTTTTTTTACTTCTATGTATATTACGAAATGTGTAGTTCTGCATCCAATACTCTTAAATAATCCCCAATAACTCGTTTGTTAGTTTAAGGGACTATAACGAAATGAAGAAGCCGCGTGAGCTTAGTTTCTTGCATTCAGGAAGACAATGCACATGGCGAATGTTCTGCCATCAGGATAGTTTCCCCGAGAAAAAACAAAAAAGGTTGAGGAGGAGAAATAATATTTCGTTTTCTTTGAAAATTTGATAAAAATGAAATTAAATATAAAGCGAAAAGTATGATTAGAAAGAGTGAAGGATGAACTGAAAAATAAACTTATACATATGAGTTAATATAACACATACAACCTGTTGCTTAAAGTACCAGATACCAAATGTTGTCATTGTTGAATAGAGAGAGATAGAGAGAAGGGAGATGGAGAAGGAAGAGAGAGAGAGAGAGAGAGAGAGAGAGAGAGAGAGAGAGTGTGTGTGTGTGTGTGTGTGAGGAGGAACAAATAGACAGAAGAAAGGAAGAAAAATCACAAACTTAACCAGAAATGAGTTGCTGTATTAACATTTGTTTTATGAATCATTAATTAAGTAAATATTAGCTTCCTGAATATTAGCAAAAGGCGAAATGAATACTGTGTTTTACATTAGTTTTGTTTGTTTTCAGATTTCTGAAATACCATGAAATTTTACTTCAAGAATTAGCGTTTTATTGTTTATAAATAACTGACAGCTATTATGTGCAATACAATAAAAATTCTCCTTTTCATCGTTACCGCCACCACCACCGCTGCCATTGCCACCACCACCATATTCATAAGTCAGTCTGACTTCAAGCCAGAAGCAAGCTGCTATTGTCTATGATATCACATAGGATCGCTCTTTCTCATTTTCATAATACATCAATTAAAGACTGGCATTAATATGTCATTGTATGTTAGTTATGCCAAGTATATTTTTAAATGCAAGCAAAATATTAATGAGAATATCATGCACTAGTTGTATATCCTGTGCAGATATTTTTCAGAATGAAACGGAAACTTCTAAGTAAAAAATGTGAATAAAAATAAGATGTGAATAAAATAGAACGTACTGAATGTTTTTAAACCTTCTCGTCGTCACCTATAATCAAACAGCCTTGCAACTTGATTAGGACTTTTATTTATTGTAATATTGCTGTTTCGGGACACCCCAGAGTTATATTATTTAGTTGGAAGAGATAGGGGCAATGCCCAAAACCCTCTTAGATTATTGCGATCAATGTACTTGCTTTATCATTTCGACCTTTTAATGCCTGTAAGTTAAAACGTGAACCAGAATAAGAGATTTTTAGCGGAAGATATAAGTAGTAAGGATTGAGAAGCATGTTTCATGCTGAGCTTGGTGACTGAGATACATAGAAGTGGCGAAATATAAAGAAGTAATGGGATAAGCTTTGATGGAGGGGCAAATAAATTTACTAATCTGTAGGAGCAGGTGAAAGAAAGGAGGAAGAGAAAACAGCACGAACGGGATCTAGTAGTTGTGTTGGATAAGTATTTGCTTTAGCTGTATGTTGTTTAGGTGGTGTTGTGCAAAGCTGTTTCTTTCTTAAAGTAAGGGTTACATCATATGCATAGAAGCATGTTGTTAGAAGTGACAGTGAGATTGTCTTTAATGTCCATACAGTATGGTCTAGGTTATATAATTTGATCTCGAAATAAACCAGAGTTAATAGAATATGCGTGAAACAGCGTTATCAACACACACTATGGAGTAGCAACTTCTAATCCAAAAGATAAGAGTCGATGAGGTCTATAAGTGGATATCTTAGCTACAAGGGTCTTGAATCATACCCATGTTGATATAAAAGTGAAGATGTCATTATTTAACTGAGAGGTTATGAGACGCAGCTCCATGTTTCCATAAGTTGAACTAGATCCTCTTAAGAGGAGAAACATTTGTGAGCTTGTGGGAATAGGTATTGGCTCAGGTGCACTTCTTTTGGAAACAATAATAGAAATAACATTAACAGGACCTGTTGTCGTCTTTTATCGACGTCACTGAAGAAGTTTACACCTTTGGCAACCAGTTGAGCCATGAAGAGAGGATTACGAGTTTTATTGCGTATCTCTCTGCACGTTGGCACCATAAAGTTGAATGAAAAACGTGATGGAAATGAGAAGGCTATAACTGCGTGAGGAACAATTGTAGGCCCTCTTGATATCGAGTATGAACCATTTATAAAGGTGACAGGAGTGATTTTAACAAGAGACTCGAAGGGCTGGCTGCAATAAAGCAAGAGAGAGAGAGAGAGAGAGAGAGAGAGAGAGAGAGAGAGAGAGAGAGAGAGAGAGAGAGAGAGGTGTGCTTTCATGCTGTATGGTGCATAGACATATCGTTTGTTTTCCTCCAAACACTGCAATGATTAGAAAAGAACTTTCAGTTAGTGCCGGCAAGTGACGTCATCCAGGCTTCTTAGCCGCTATTTCTTGCAGGCTAAGCAACCACATAGAGGCTCCTCCATGAGCTCGCGGATGGTGTCAGTTATCTTCATCCGCTTAACTAACTCATGAAGGTTGAAGGTGAACTGTATTTTTGCTGTTAAGGGTAATTAGCAACGCCGTCCAATTAGATGAGTTCAAGTACCAGAAGGCTCGAGGATCAAATGTTGTTAGACAATTTGCCTTCAGTAATCAGGGCTCAGACGATCTGATGAAGAGTTGAGGATGATGGTGGATGAAGAGTTGAGGAAGATTAACTCGTGAGGGTTGTTTAAGGTGGCAAACGTTTCAGCTTCTGTGCTAGCATGGACAGTATGGTGGAAAAATTGCGTGCATTGAAGGTCGCCTCTAATGGTGATTTCAAAGACAAGATGTTTGCGATAGACATCCTTAATACAAATGGCCGGATCGGTAGAGTGTCGAGCAAAATGCATTGTGCTATTTAGTTACGTGTATTTACATTTCTGGATTCAATTCTCACTGGAGTTACCTTTGCTTCTCATCCTTTCAATGTCGAGAAAATAAGTTAGCAGTCAAGTAACGGGGGCGATATAATCAACTGCTTCTCTATCAAATTTCTGGTCGTGTGTCTATGTAAAAAAAACGTTTTATTAGAGATTAGTTGGGTAGACTTTGAAGCATGGGACAAAAGTACCAGGTTCAAATTTCAATAGTGAATTGCTAAGTTTTCATGTTATTGTTTTCCACACAGTTTTCACAAGAATTCATTTGATTTTTATATTTGCAGTTGCGGACCATAGACAAGCGATGTATATTGGTTTGAGGTTACCTAAGAGACCTCGACGTCCAGTAAAAAAATCAAGATCAAAGAAACAAGGCGACAAAGTGGCTCCGTCTGGCGGAAATGTTTCTGTACCAGGTAAGACATCATTCACATGCATTCTTTCAAGCTTGTTCTTGTCCGCATTAAGTTAAAATTTAACGTGTGTTAATAAACACACAGACGCAGACTCTCGCGCGCGAGCAGGTATGGAGGCGTCACCCAGTAGAACAAGACCACCTAGTATACGAGTGTCTTTAACAGAACTGAATCACCCTTTGTAAACAATAATGCTGTAATAAGAATAATGCTGTAAATCACCATATATGAAATATATACCAGGTAAAAAAATTAAAAAGAGAAAAACAGCACCAACAATAGATAATAACGAAAATACTTTTACAATTTTGGGTCTTAAGCAAACATCTAAGGGGGCGTGGATGATAATATTATTCATTCTATTTCAGTCATTAACATCGGCAATAACTCATATCTTTATATAACAGGCACAGTGATAAGGTAGGTAAACATAAAAATCAACAGTGTAAATAAATTTCAAAATAGGCCTTTATATGTGTGTGTGCGTGTATATATGTGTATATATATAGGTATATATATATATATATATATATATATATATATATATATATATATATATATATATATATATATATATATATATATATATATATATATATATTATATATATATATATATGTGTATATATAAATATGTATATATATATTTATCATCAGTATCATCATCATCGTTTAACGTCCGCTTTCCATGCCAGCATGGGTTGGACGATTTGACTGAGTGCTGGCGAACCAGATGGCTGCACCAGGCTCCAGTCTTGATCTGGCAGAGTTTCTACAGCTGGATGCCCTTCCTAACGCCAACCACTCCGAGAGTGTTGGGTGCTTTTACATGCCACCGGCACGGGGCCCGTCAGGCGGTACTGGTAACGACCTCGCTCGAATCTTTTTACACATGCCACCGGCACAGGTGCCAGTAAGGCGATGCTGGTAACGATCACGCTCGAATGATGCCTTTTACATGCCACCGGCACGGAAGCTAGTTCGCCGCACTGGCAGCGATCACGCTCGGATAGTGCTCTTAGCACCCTACTAGCACGGGGCACAAGTGCCAGTAATGCGACGCTCGTAACGATCACACTCGAATGGTGCCATAAATTTATATAAATAAGGATGAGATCGTTATAAGATCAGAATAAAAACCGTCAAAGGTAATAATTATTATTAAAATTATAATTTAGGGTATCTAAGAGATTAAATTTTGAATTTTTGTTTCTCTTTGAAAAGGAATTCTGATCCTTCATGTTGCGCAATTTGGTCGACGACATTTCTTCCCTTTTGCGTCCGTTATTTTAGAAAATAATTTAGTCTTTAAGAGGATCTTTTTTAGTAATTTCGTTTGTTTGTAGCTTTTAATTATCTTATGTGTGTGTAAAATTTCCTTTAATTTGGGGTCCTTATGTAGCATTGGTAAATTTTGGACATGTTGGTGAAGGCTTCTCTGTTTCTGGGGTTGTATGTAGATATGTACAGCAGTATACATACATATACATATATATATATATATATATATATATATATATATATATATATATATATATATATATATATATATATATATAAAGTTAATCCAAACATGAAAACACAAAGAGAAAACAACAACGCGAGGACGTGGAACAAGTATAGTGTTATTGGACGCTCAGGAAAGAAGGAAAGAAGGAGGGTTTAACGTTTCGAGAGGAGCTCTTCGTCAGAAACATAGGAAAAGGAAAGATCCAATACACACACACACATATATATATATATATATATATATATACACATATATATATTTGAGTAGTTGAATGAATTATCTTATTATGGATAATTCGGTTATTTATATTTATATATATATATATATATTATATATATATATGTGTGTGTGTGTGTATGTATGTATGTATATATATATATATGTATATATATATATGTATATATATATATATATAATATATATATATATAATATATATGTATATATATATATGTGTGTATGTCATCATCATCATCATATGTATATATGTATGCATCATTTATGCATGTATATATCAGAGAGTTTTCACTCCAGCGGAAACTGCAGAAGCTACTCTGAGGTTCTAAATCGATTGCAATGCTGGAAAGCCTTATCTCTCGTCAGCTATTATCTCAAAGTCACAAACTTTTCGTCCTTTTTCTTTTACTCTTTATCGGTGTGAGACAGCGATGACTGAATCGGCCTTCACCTGCAGAAGGGTTCCACTTGCGGTCTCTTATCAGCCTTGAGCCGGTTTCAGCTGCTGTGCCTATCTCATTGAAAGCCTTCTTCAGTCGTCTGGAATGCAGACCTATCTTCTGCAGGAAATAGCGCTCTGATCTAACTGGAAAACCGCGACAGTCGACTTCAGTATCACATACTTAACGTGCATGTGTTGCTTTAATCAAATAAAGATGAGTGAGACGAAGGAAAAGAAGAAAGGAAAACAAAATTACTACTATCGTCACATTAAGACAACTCATATTATGATACGTGTGTTTTTGCTTTAAACCCGAAAAGAAACAAAATACGTTGTCAGGGCAAATCACACAATCCCTATCTCCAACCCTTCTTAGTTATCCTGGCCACACTCTACAGTTTAACACAGGGTCGCATTCCTAAGGCTGGCCTGTCTCTTTAGGTCAGAAAATACTTTAGCCCTCCATCCCCTCTACAATTATTGATATTCTCTGAAGCTCAGGTGAAGCGAAGGCACGTGGCCTAATGTTTAGGGCATCACAATCACGATCGGATGATCGTGGTTTCGTTTCCTGGAACGTATGGTGCGTTGTGTTCTTGAGCAAAACACTTCATCTCACGTTGCTTTGCGATCACTACGACAGCTGATGTGTGGAACACAGTTTACATGTACAGGCAATGTCGATTTGATGGAGGAAGTAAGTCAATGTACAGCACAAACGTTTAATCACTATAGACAAATCATTTGTACTGGTTGTTCGGCAAAAAATTGCGTGACCTTCATCTCTCGTGTACATAAGAAGAATAAATAAATAAATTAATTAATTAATAAACTTAGGTGGAGAGCATTTCTGTCACAGCTGGTGATGCTTTAGCACACATCACAGTACTGCCGTACACATCACAGTATTGTTGCTGCACAAACAAACATTTGAGGATTACATCTAAAAATGAGCACCTCATTGATTGGTATAAAGTCACTCACAGACATGCTTCTGCCACTAATCTACAAGCGTGTTGTATCCTCTCTCAGCTATTCTATAATTACTATAGTTTCTGCACTCTGTAACTGGCTGGATTCATATCACCCCGCTTCACACATTTCCATCCTTCTGGTCTTTCCGTTTCACGTCAATCTTGTACCCAAACGTCTAATCCTACATTCTTAGAATGTTGATCTACAATTCTTTCCATGCTCATATCTTTTCCGCATGCGCTGACTTACGAAGACTTAATAAGAAATACTTATGGCATAGATTTCACCAGTTTAGGAGGATTTGCAATGACCATGCGCACTGCCCCTTCCTCTCGACCCAGCAAGTTAAAAGTGGGTTCCCTTTGTCAGCGAAATTTGTCAAACTAGGAATTGCAATAGCGTACTACAGTTTTAACGACAGGCTGCCAACCTTCGAACATCCGAACATTTAATGTTCTTTATTTACATTATTTACATTTGACGGATGTTTGTCCTCATCTTGTTTGTTTTTAACCCAACTTTTCGACTGATATACCCTCCAGCCTTCATCAGGTGTCTGGAGGAAATTTCGAACCTAGGTTCTCATTCCTAAGGTATTTTTCGATATTATTATTATCATTATTATTATTATTATTATTATTCAGGTCACTGCCTGGAATCGAACTTGGAATCTTGTTAGTCGCCCGCGCTCTTAACCACTACGCCATATGCCGTGTAAATAATATAAATAATGTACATAATTCCTCATCTCTTAAATATAGAACTGTATTATCTAATGTTATGTTTATAGCTGGTCATTATTTTGTTTAGGCATTGTGACACTAATAACCTGGGGTAGAACCCAATATACATATGCTTCAGAATGAAGCGTTAGTCGAATATAGAGCGGTAATAAGAAAAAGAGATGATAAAAGAACAAACGATTATTTTATAACATTGCAATTCCTCATAGAGCTCTCAGCTAATGAAGTTCATAAGATAATCGCTTATTCTTTTTTCATGTCTTTTTCTCATTATATTATATGTGTGTGAGTGAGCTAGAGAGAGAGAGAGAGAGAGAGAGGGGGGGGAGAGGGAGAGGATAGACACAGGAAAGAGACAATATCTGAGAAAGAAAAAGAAATTAACTACGGTAAATTTATTGACAATGATTACCTTTGAACTTCTATTACGATAGGAAAATTCTTCTGAGCAGATCGCCATATATTAGTTTCTGAAAAGGATTTATTTTCGAGTAATGTTTCCAGATACAGTGGAATCTCCATCAGTTGATCACTTTTCAGAACTAGATTAGATGCTAGTATTTAAAAAATCTGGTATCTATTGGCAATACTTGTTCCAGCTATCTGTCCGTTTATCGATGTAGGATCATTTTCCCTTCTGTGTTTAACGTCTTATTTCACCGGACATCTAATGAAACAGGATATCGATTTTTTTTCAGACACTAAGCTGCACATTTAGAATGAAGGCGGAGAATGAAATAGAAGTCGCATGTCTATCTTACTCAATTGGTATTAACACTGTATGTGAAATGCATTAGTTTCAGCCATTTATCAAAATCTGAGTTGTGAACTTAAGTTTCGTAACAATTAAAATCTTTACATATATAGTTCATCACAGAGACTTAATATCCTTTTCTACTCTAGGTATAAGGCCCGAAATTTTGGGGGAGGGGGTCAGTTGACTAGATCGACCCCAGTGTGCAACTGGTACTTAATTTATCGACTCTGAAAGGCGGAATTTGGAATCGGAACGTAAAGACAAATGAAATACTGCTAAGCATTTCGCCCGGCATGCTAACGTTTCTGCCAGATCGCCGCCTTACAGAAACTTAATATTAATTTCTTTCTTTCATATTATTACTAACTATGCACAATGATGGCTCTAAATTTGATGAGGTTTAAAGAAATAGAAATTTGTGCCATTAGTGAATGTACATGGCCTGGTCGTTAGCATGTTACACTCATGATCATATAATCGTGGTTTCAATTTCCTTCAGCAAAACTCTTTATTTCACGTTGCTTCGGTCTGCTCAGCCGTTAATGCGATGAGATCCAGCAATAACTGGGAACTTAACTCTGCGATGGACCGCCGTCCCGTTCAAAGACAGATTGTTTTTAATTTCAGCCACTTAAACGCCATGTAAACTGCATTAAGTTCCAGCCTTGTGTCCTAGGATTCATAACAAACCCTTACGCCTAGTTGTAGTTTAGTCCTATATCAGCCCTGTTTGAGGAGACCTATAATCAAAAGGTTCAACCGTTACCGTGTCGTTCTTTTGTATATCTAGAATAGATTATACAATGCGTCCTTACCATTTTTAAGACGACAGCCTGTCACTTGAAGGAAACTTAGCTGCTATCTAAAGCAAATCGAACAACTGCTTAGAGCAGAGATTCTCAGTTTTTTCAATACCAAGAATTCCTTTTAAATAAATGAATTTTACTGCGAACCACCGGCTTTTGAAACAGCTACCTACTCAATAAGCCGCTTCCTTTGCCTAACAACGAATTTTCCCAGTTTCATTATTCATTTGAAAGATACATGTAACTTAGTAATTATTCATTTTACTCGTCACTTTCAGAGAAGTGGGTAAGTCGATCACATCGACTTTAGTGCTCAACTAGTACTTATTTTATCGATTCCGGGGGTGAAAGGCAAAATTGATCATGGCTGAATTTGAACTCGGAACGTAAAGACGGACAAAATGCTTAACGGCGTTTTGTCCGGTGTGCTAAAGATTCTGCCAGCTCACCACTCTAAGGTGGAGCAGAAATATTGATTTCAAATTTTGGCACGATGCCAGCAATTCCAGGGGAGGGGTAAGTCGATTACATCGACCCCATTGCTCAACTGGTACTTATTTTATCGACTAAGGTGGGACAGAAATATTAAACAACATCACGTATAATGTTCTACAATTCTGGTTATCTATCTGTATTGCTATCTGCATCTACCTGATGACATTAATAAGCCGTTGATTCGTGCGGTTGACTTCTCCCAATTAACAGTAAATTAAATGTTAACAACTAAGCTGTTGGAAATGTAACAACTGTCTATGGAATGATGGGAAGTTAAAATATATACCATGATTTCTGATCTGAGTAGACAGGTCACACGTATTTGTAGAGGGAGTGCGGAGCTAATTTAATTGACCCTGTAAGCAAAATGACACGTTTTATCGATCCTTCAAGGTTGTCTTTTGTTGTTTAGCTCTAGGACAAACATAATATAGAATACCTATAAACAAAGAAATTCTAGCCATGACCATCCCGTCGTTTGTGACATAGTTTACCCAATATTATGTGACATAGTTTATCCTATATTATTCAATAAGGCTTTCCTTTTTCAAAGGCGGCTGAGTGTTATCTTAAAGAGAGATTTTGCTACTATTTCTAACAGATCGATTGACTACATAGAAGCTCTGTTGGTTTGTTCCTTACTCTTAAAAGTAAAGATGAAAAGTAGAATTTGAAAGCAGAACGTAAAGGAATGTATTTGTCTAATCATTTAATTCGCTAGTTTGTCCTGTCTGACTTCGGGCGATCTTATGAAATACTACATAATACATGTCAGTGAAAGGCCCCTCCTACGCTATCGTTTTGTCAGAATCAAAAGCTAAGTGTGCCACACACCACACGTTACTGTCTTAAAGAAAAGACGAACATATTGGATAATGTAGTCTGGCAGGTTCACTGTTACAAAGAAAAAAAAATGTGCTTACAGGTGCAATGCTCATAGATCTGCTTCTTTGAAATTGACCATCATTTAAAGGACAAAACCTACATAAAAAAGTTGGTTAGAAATAGTAGTCAAATCTCCCTCACAGTCACACCCGCAAGTCTCCAAAAGAGAGAAGAATGCTCTGGATAATGTAAAAGACAAACTGTATCGAAATTAAAAATACGAGATGCTTATTATGGCTGCAAGTCTTTGTATATATATCTAGTAGGCCAAGGCTAGAGAAAACATTCTTATTTCGGCACAAGGGTAGCCATTTAGTGATGTGAGTATTCGATACGACCGACTCCAGTATTTTACTGGTATTTTATTTTATCATCGAAAGTATACGATGCAAAGCTGACTTCGGCAAGATTTTGGACTCAGAGCGGAAACATCCGGAATGAATGCCGCTAAGTGTTTTTTCCCGAGGCTCTGACGATTCTGCCAACTCAATATAAATATTTGTGCAATAATTAGAGATTGTTGTTTGGCTGTGAGTAGGTTGTGCTTTTTTCATTTGAACAGGTAAGGGTGGCGATGAAATTCGTGAATCGGAAGTAGCAGTGTAAATGGAATAGTTTAAAAACCAAGACACAACACTTACAGCACAACTTAGTGATAATTTGGTATATGGCACTCTGTCGGTTATGATGATGAGGGTCCCAGTTGATCCGATCAACAGAACAGCATGTTCGTGAATTTAACGTGTAAGTAGCTGAGCACTCCACAGACACACGTACTCTTAACGTAGTTCTGAGGGAGATTCAGTGTGACACAGAGTTTGACAAGGCTGGCCCTTTGAATTATAGGTACACCTCATTTCCGAGTCTAGCTGTGCTTTTTCTCTTTTTGGGTCGATAAAATAAAATTGTGGTCAAGCACCGGGGTCGATGGTAATCAACTGACACCCTCCCTTCAAATTTTCTGGCGCTTTACTTGAACCAGAAACCACCTCCCTCGTCATCTTCCGGGGCAGCATCCTTTTCACTTTGTCTATTGGGACCATTCACTTTGTTTACTGGGACCATTCACTTAGTCTACTGGTCTGAATTACAGGAAATTGTATGTTCCAGTCCTTAATGTGAAGTTACCTCATATAAATTGCTCTCGCTTCCAGATTCATATTGTAAACAAACACAAGGTCAAGACAGTAATGTCTTCTTTAATCATATATCTTCCCGGTCAGGGATGACAGCAGCAGCAATACTATATTGTTGCATTCCAAAAGTCTTCGTATTTAATTAAGAAATTAGGATTTAAATCACAGAATGTTGTAGAAAGGATATCGATTTGTTTAGCTGAAGTTAGTAACCAGTGACTGATAATTTATCTAGAGAAATATTATCTTGAGTTATGGAAGTGCTTACTGATATGTAACGCAATTTCCTTTGCTCTTGGCCTGGTATTTAACGAAAGGAAATTTAATTAATGAAGTTGCATGTTTTATTTCGAATGTCTCATTGAAAGAATTATAAGACAACACACTAGAATATAACTGAACGTTTTATATATCTGTCTTATTTGTTCAACCATTGAAGCATTCCAATGTCTACGCCTGATATAATGAGGAAACGTTTGAGATAGCGATGGGGTGAAGTATGTCTAGATTTACACAGGATGATGTTCTGCCCAGTGGCGAATCTTCTACGTTATTGGGTGATAGGAGGTATCATGAAGTATATCTTGGGTTGTTATTGATTTTTTCCAGGTCAGTCCTGATTGAGCAGATCCATGATCAAAATATTCCAACTAACAGTTTATTTGCTTATTTTTCAAGCAGTGTATCTAATAAAGCATTATCCAACGCGCCCCTTCTTATTTGAGACAGCAGAGTATGATCTGAAAGAAATATGACCGCTATTTTTAGCAGATTGTACAACCGCGAAGGGGCTTCCTCGTTGAGTTGTGTATTTCTAGGTGAATCAACCTGGTAGAATAGTCAAACTCTTCTAGCTATAGGAAAGGCAAGATGTTTCTACCCTGTGGTATCTATTTTGTGCTAGACTGATCATTAACAGTCAACTGTTTTAGTCTGAATATCATGCACTGTCGCTAACAGGATGCAAACTGATCTTCAGGGCAGGTTGTTTGGCACTGTTCACTCGGGAGTATATAGGGTAGATATTTAATGAATCCCGAACTTCAATGTGTTGAGTGACCGAAAGATATTACTGGATAGAAATGGCAATAACCAGAAATTTTTATCCAGCAGAAGAATTGTAAAGCAATCTAAACGTCAACATAGATCTTTTTGCTGTTAAATGAGGTAAACTGCGCTCATACACCGTACTAGTTGACCACGAGATGAAATAGAATGGACAATTTTCTGTAATATATGCTATAATTCTACTATAGGCACGAGGCTTAAAATTTTAGTGGGAGATTTAAGACGATTACATCGACCCTAATGCTTAACTGGTTCTTTATTTTATTGACCTTGAAAGAAGGGGAGGCAAAATCGACCTTGGTGGCATTTAAACTCAGATCATATAGCTGGTGGAAATGACGCTAAGCATTGTGTATGATGTGCTAACAATTCTGCCAGCGCGCCGTCTTCTGTAATATACCACAGCACAGCACTAACAATAGGGTATGAGCAGCAGATCCTTACGAGCTGCAGTCCTATATTCTAATAATTCAGCAACCTGCTGGCTTATAAGGTACAACTTGATGCTACAGAGTTATTGTTCAGCATCAGCAGTGATTAGACTTGTCATTGTTGAGAATTATCATGGCAGAAAATTGATCTCCATAAAATCACTGTGAAAGAAGAATATCAAGTAGAGCATTAATAATTTGAACGTTAAGTACTTATCTGATATGTGTGTGTGTGTGTGTGTGTGTGTGTGTGTGTGTGAGTGTGTGTGTGTGTGTGCGTGCGTGCGTGCGTGCGTGCGTGCGTGTGTGTGCATAAAAATTAGTCATGAGAGCAGTGCAGCCAGGAATATGAAAAGGTCCACATGTGAAATATATTCGACAAAATCGATTGTATGTAGAAATGCTGTATGTTATTAGAATGAAATAAAGGATGTAAGCAGAGGGTTAATGTTTGGGCTAAATATTTCAAGTAAGGCTATAGTTTTTAAATTGTATTTTGCTTTCTTAAATAGCTGCCGGTCAGTTTTTATTGGAAAGGTGTATTTTTGAAGGTTTAGTCAACTTTCATGATTTCCACAGTCCTTACCAGGTTTTCCGAGACTGGTAAGATAGATAGTGGGAGGGAATTTCACGAGATTGTCATAGGGGGAAAGGATTGGAGAAAATGGTGTTTAGTGCAGGAGCTAAGGTGTGACGCACAGTATGGGTGACCCAAGTGAATTTGATATAGAACAAATGACAAATTAGTTTAGAAGACTTGAGGTAACTGTAATAACGATATAACAAGCAAGAGAGAGAGAGGGGGGAGGGTCTTAGGCTGCAGAATGTGCTAATCAGCTAGTTAATCCTTTTTGATGTGATCTAGTATATTTGTGTATGTAAAAAGAACACGCTCCCAGTGTGGGTCTTACTTGGGCTTTGTAGACAGTCTCAGCAAATGTTCAGAGCTGATTACAGTGATTTTACAAGCAGGAGTGATATCTACAGAACCATCTTCGTAGGAGAATGGTGGCTAGGAAGATTCTTCAATGTTAGTATAGGTCTTCTGAGAAAAGGACCCGAAAACCTGGCAACAATTTTGGGGACAACTGCCTTATTATACCATACGATGCACGAAAGCACCTTTTCTTCTCTAATGGCAGCTTTATAAGCGTTACTGTAGTGAGTAAATGTATTTTATTCATGATGGTGGAGATTACTTTAATATGTCTTTCGTTTGAACCAACACACTCATGTGCAAGTCAGCCGTTTGGTGATGTGGAATTTGGTTGGGCGAGAAATGTAGAGGGAAGATAGTCCAGGAAGATATGATTTAATGAAAAAAAAGTAGGAAACGTAGAACTAGCAGGATTTCGACAATTCAGCCAATGAGGAAGCCTGTGCGTGGTCGATCCTGCAAGAAGTAGTAGCCACATCTTCCTCAATTTACACTGTATAGTATTTGAGAAACATTCTATATTGTTTATTTCGGGGTGAAAAACAGATGGGACGTTCACGGTTGATTAGAGGTTTGTCGCGTCAAATTTAAATAATTGCAATTAGTTATCTGTCTTATGAACCTCAATTTAGGAAACTGGAGCTGTTGAGCAGTAGGGATACTTGAAGCAAGTTGCCTTAAGTGGTGGTCAGTAACGGGTCTGCAACACCTAGTTCTGTCATGGCACCCAGAAAAAAATTATCAATAAGGCAAGTTGGTTGGAGTAATACCTTCAACAATAATAATCAGTAAAATTAAGCACAATAAGAAGGTCACGTATAAACAATGCTCATTTATTATTCTCACACCTCTTCACAACTATCACAAATTTGTTAAGAATGCTTCCAAAATACCTTTCTCTACATCTAATAATAAGGGATAAGACCGCATTTTGGTGGAGGCAGTCGATTATAGCGAATCCAGTATACATCTGTTTGTTTAAGTACAACGCTTCCAGAAGAATTAAAGGCATAATTGACCCCCGTAGGATTTGAATTCAGAACGTAAAAAGCCATAACAAAATAACTAAAGGCATTTATTTTGTCCCTCAGGGCATTTATTTTTAACTCGTCTGCTAATTCAAATATCAAGTGAAGTAATGTATTTCACAGTGGAAATTACAGTAGTATATTGATAACAAGAAGAACACGAATACAATTATGTTAGAATCTGTTTGCTGTAAAATAGATCGCTAATGCATGACGTGTCACAACAGTTTTTCATATCCTTTATTGTGTATGTCCGGTATAATTATGTCCTGGTCGTTGTTCATGCTTTCTGTTTGTTTATATATGTATCTGCATATCTCAGTGTGCCTGTGCGCGCGCGTCAATGTCCTGGCTGTATACTACTTCTGAAACACTGTATTTTTGTTCTTGTTAAATATATCATAAATATTCATCGGAATATTGACATTTTAATATGTTCACCTTGTTTTTCTTGTTATTTATCTCCTCTAAGCATTACAAAATCAGTTATTAGAAAGAAACAAAAAAAAAAAGAAACCAAGGAATAGATAAAATAAAAAATGAATAAAAATTAAAAGTAAAGCTTAGCAGGAAGTGAAAATGATTTATGGTTGAATCAAAAGGTTACTTCTATAGCGAGTGAAGAGAAACCGGATCCGGAAGAGAAAGGTGTAATTGGAACAGTTCATTGTTTGACAGGGATAGTTGTGTTGATTAAAAATGCCATACCGTTTCGCGCTTAGGCCCAGTGGAAATATTTTTTTAAATGTGAGAATAAGAAACTGGATATACCCAAACATGTAAAGCTATGAAAACACACAGATGTTTAATAATGTGATATATATATATATATATATATACATATATATATATATATAATACATTATACAAGAGAAGTAACAGTGATTTCAGTGTCGGCTTACTACTCTTTATTGGACTGTCTGGTGTAGGCTAGCAGGCCGAAACTTCAAAGTCACTCTCACCATTCTTCTTGGAAAAGTATAATAAATTTGTACTCCATAAATAGTATTGAGTAAGCTTTCAGATTAATGTAAAATCATTTTTATTATAACACGACAAAAGCAAACATTAATATAATTATGGTAATGGACTCTCCCGTCGAAGACGACGTATGAGTGTTTAGTATTTTGCCGAACGACCTGCACAAATGATTTGTTTATAGTGATCAAAAGTATGTACTGTTAATTAGCTTACTCCCTCAATCAAATCGACGTTACCTGAACAAATACACGGTGTACTACAGGTCAGGTGTAGAAGTGATTGCCAAGTAACGTGTAATGAAGTGTTTTGCTCTAGAGCACAACGCCACCGGGTTTAACAACTGAAACCATGATCGTGAGTGCAACACCCCTAACCAATAGACCACACGTCCTCATAATAATGTGAAGAATGATAATAATTACAATAATAATAAAAGAGGATTGAATGGATTATTTGGTATACCTATAAAAGTTTCAATTAAAGATTGTATTGTAACATAACGTCGTACAGGTAGGTATATAAAATGCACAATATCTGTATGACTGTGCAAAATCTTCAGGTTATACCATAGGGTATTGACTTGCCTCTATGTTGAAGAACATATATGTGTGTGTGTGTGTGTGTGTGTTTGTGTGTACAAATGTTTGTTTTATGTATGTATGTATATACAAGGAGGTGCTGAAAAGTTCCTGGCTTTAAGGGTATCGCGAAAGAGTACAGCTGTTACCTTTACAAGAGAGGTAGGATAACTATTTAGAAGATATACAAAAAAATCATGATGGCATACTATATATCTTTCTCTGTTTTGCAGATTTAACACATGATGGCAGCTCCTACAATGGATTTTGGTAAAATGGAAGCAAAGCAAAGGCGCGGCGGAAATCTTACCATTCTCCACAGTAAAAATCTGGTTGTCATGGTTTTAGACTGGTCATTTTGAAGTCGCAGATGAACTCCGGCCAGGACGACAATCTTCCGCGAACACAGGAAAAAGCCGGCGCTGTGCACATCATTGTTCTCGGATTTCAGCTCAAGTTATAGCTGAGACTTTGGGGATTTCCTGCGAAAGAGTTGGCCACATCATCCACAACATTCTGGACATGAGATAGCTTTCCGCAAAATGGGTGCCGAAGTGCCTGAACGCAGATCAGAAGCGCCTCAGAGTGACTACATCAAAGAAGATTTTGGACCGTTTTGTAGTGGTAGAGGTTGATTTTATGGCTCGTTTAGTCACCATGGATGAAACTTGACTTCATCATTATGATCCCCAGACCAAACAGCAATCAGTGGGGTGACGCTACAGCGGTTTACCGCGTCCTAAGAAGTTTAGGACCCAGAAGTCAATTGGAAAGATTCTGGTATCAGTGTTCTTGGACAAAGACGGAATGCTCCTCATAAAATACCTGCTAAAAGGTCGTGTCACCAACGTAAAATACGACAGGTCTCTGTTGGACGAACTGCGTGAAACTTTGAAGCAGAAACGATTGGGAAGCTGAGCCTTGGCGTCCTGTTTTCGTTAGACAATGCGCCAGCACATGAAACTCTACGGAAAATACATGACCTTCGTGTCGAATAGTAGACCTTACTCTCTGATTTGGACCCCTTCGACTATCACCTCTTTCCACAACTGAAGAAACATCTCAAGGGAACGAAATTTCACTCCGATTCGGAAATGATCGCTGCTACAGAGGCGTGATTGGAGGCCCAACCTTCCGAGTTCTCTTTACAGAGCTTAGGAAAACTGAAGGACTGGTGCAATAAGTGTGTAAATCTCAGAGGGGAATATGCTAAATCATAATTAATTGATTCTCCTGTATTTTATAATACCCAAAGCCAAGAACTTTTCATCACCCCTCATGTGGTGTGTATGCGCGCGCGCGCGTGTTTCGAAATTATATTTTAATAGTTGTTTCTTGCTATTCCTTGGTATACATAATTTTGAACTCTTCACAAACTTTGAAGTAAATCCAATTCAAGGAATCAGAATAAACATTTGACTTACTAATCGTATAGTGAAATTAATTAAGAAATCTAAAATAAAATAAAATACACGAAATAATCTGCTGTGCAATTAATTCTTCCTGATCTTTGTGAATATATATGGGCCATTGTCCAAACGCAGATCCACCAACTACCACCTACTCTCTCTCTCTCTCTCTCTCTAACACACACACACACACACGCACGCACGCACAAAGAAAAAACCTACGCTGAGATAAATCTACTCATCACTGATGTCCCTCCTCCTCACCCTGTCATCTCTCTCATGTTAATTTCGCTAATGCAGAGGTCGAAATGCTTGCCATCTCGAACTGTTTGCATCAATTTGTATGCTGATCGATACTCCATCTTTCAAAGTACTTTTGATCATTACGTAGTAAATAACATTTGCTCAGTCATCGCCATTTAATATCTTGGCATTGTTTGATCGCTGCCAAGTCAAAATAATTCATTTCAAATTTTCCTTCTGTAGAAAAACTCTCCTAAACCTTCTGGCTCTTCAACTAACTACTGGTCAGAGTTCTGTTAGATCTTCATTGTCCAAACGCAGATCCACCAACAACCACCTACTCTCTCTCTCTCACACACGCACGCACGCACGCACGCACACACACACACACGCACACACACACACACACAAAGAAAAAAACCTACGCTGTGACAAATCTACTCATCACTGATGTCCCTCCTCTTCTCCTTGTCATCTCTCTCATGTTAATTCTGCTAATGCAGAGGCCGAAATATTTGCCATCTCGAACTGTTTGCATCAATTTGGCGGACAGATAGGCTTCCCCTGTGATTGCGACTGCTAAGCGAATAACCGAAGACATTCTCCCAGAATTATCCCTCGACATCACTCGAACTGCAAAAGTAGTCCAGCAATATCGACATAGAACAGCTTTCGAACATTTGGAAGAAGTTACTAATTTCTCAAAAAGTTAATAATTTTCCAAGATGCAATCGGACTATCAAGCCTCTACTACCTTTTTCCAACCGGATCACCTAAAGAATCATCGCACCAGACTGCGAGAAGGTGACGATTCTTTAGACAACCGTAGTTGATAATATTTTCGCGTGGAGTCATTGTGGCGTTAGAACTTTGGCAAATTTCTCTGTAGACAAAGTGTTTCTGATCGGATTATGGCTTTTCTATGGAAATACCAAACAGGAAATTATTTCACGAATAAATCGACCAAAGCGTGACTGTGTTGTAAGAAGTTTGCTTCCCAGCTACACGGTTCCGGGTTCAGTCCCACTGCAAGGAACCTTGGGCAAGTGTCTTCTACTATGCCCTCGAGCCGATCACCCTTATGAAGGAATTTGGCAGACGGACACTGAAAGAAACTTGTTGTATGCCTGTGTGTGGTTCCACCGCTTGACAACCGGTGTTGGTATGTTTGCATACCGGTAACTAAGCAGTAAGAGACCGATAAAATCAGTGCAAAGCTTTTTAAAATCTAAGTACTGGGGTCAATTCATTCGGTTAATGTTCTCCAAGGCCGTACTCCAACATGGCTGCAGTCTAATGACTGAAACATGTAAAAGATAAAAGGTAAATCTATAAGAATAGAATATATATATATATATATATATATATATATATATATATATATATATATATATATATATATATATAACTGTGGAGAAATTGCAAATGGTCGCCTGGTGAACGTTCCCAAGAAAACAATGATTGACTGATACGGTTTCTAGAGGGAAATCTGTATTGTGGACCTAAAAGGAAATCCAATTATCAAGCAGGCTATAGATTACTGTAGAAACTGTTGACTGTTGCTTCTTCCATAAGTCGAGATATCATCGTGGATCTTTATCACACTCTACTGTGTTAAGTGTCTGGACGAAATGAACAACAATACTTGTGATTATGTTCAAACTGCGTGAGCCGACGCAGGGTGAATTTTTCAGATGATTAAATAGTTGATAGTTCGTACTGCAATTTTTCGTAACGCCCATAGAGAAACATAAATCTCGTTACCGAGTTGTATTTGGACCCTAAAGGTTAAAAATATCCTCCCTAACATTAAGTGAAAAATAAACTTTAATTTGACTAATTTTCTTCTAGTAGGAAAAGTTTGTGTTAACTTTAGACAAACATTTCTCCAAACAAAATCTGTTTAACAAACATTCCTAGCGGTTTTTTTTATGCATGTAGGGTTAACATCTATAAGAACTCTAGCTACTCGAGGCCGATGTTATTTCTCAATAGGTAATTCACAAGCCATTTAGTAGATTGTGGACGACTGTAATTTATTACCGAACACCCCCTGTTAAAGGAGCCCAAAATTTTTATTAATCATAGTCGAAAGAAGTAACAATCTCTCTCTATATAAACGGCAGTTTGTCTGTGCGTGTTTCTGTGTGTCTGTTTGCTTGTACCCTCACCCTGACCACGGCTTTCAACCGATTCTGATGAAACTTGACACACACATAGCCCAATGTCATAATTCAAAACTAACGCAGCGAAAAGTTTGAAAAGTTCCCCCAGTTCTGAAAAAAATCGATAAATTCGACATGGGGTCGAGAATCAGAAACACAAACCGCAAACTGTCTAGGGGACGCAACTCCACCTTTTTTAACAAAAAAAAATTTACCATCATTTTTTTTCCATTTTTTTGCTATTTTTTGGCTATAACTCTCTAAAAATGCTTTATAGTTATTTCCCTTACAAACCTGAGCAACGCCGGGCGATACTGCTAGTTATTATATAAATAACTACTTAAACAAATGCAGCGCAGACAACCGCCAAACCAATGTGTTACCTGTGCAATTCTTTCGTTTCAGTTATGGCTAAAAATACCCTTTCAGTTCCTGTACTGAATCCCCCCACCCCCCCAAAACCCCCCAAAAAACATCGCTTTGCTTTCCAACTAATAAGACTGGCCGCTCTATAAATATAAAGTGTTCAACGTTTCTTCCTTTTATCCCCACTAGATAGGATGGTTAGGTACTATTTGATACATTTTCCATCTCTCAACTGACTAACATACATTCCGGGACAACCTCTGTCTAGACACAAACATTTAGTACTCATAAACTTTTCTTTTTAATATAAAGTGTTATTTCCCAAAAGGTAATACATCCTTTAGAATATTACTGAGATTGTACACCACCACTTCACCATCAACAATTGGCCTAAGGCTACACGACAAAATTATATATCTACTATATTATACATCGCGTAAAAAAATAGACGTTATTATTATATAATTACTCAAGTATTAACTACCCACAAAATCTTCTAATGTATACCATGCCTCTATAATTAATTGGTCTTAATTTTAGCTAACTATTCCCTATGAAACTTCAGAATCTCTGACTATTCTCTATTCTCATGTACGTACGTGTGCACACGTGCGAGTTTACAAACAATAGCAAAAAGTACTCAATGCAGAAGTGGCACGCAAATATTTATTGTTGAGCCAATGTAACTTAATGAGACATGTTTCTGGATGGATTCTGATGGCGCAGTTGTCAGAATCTCAATTGAAATGTTTGACTCGATGTTTACTTACTTTGAATACAAGCTGTACACTAGGTTGATTTGTCTTTCATTTAGTCGTGTGAGACAAAATGAGTAGCAGTAATCTAACTACTCTGTGTTGAACCCAACAATCAAAGCCAATTAATAATATGTTTCTTTTAATTTCACAGTGATTAATTAGTTTTTCACAGAGATTTACAAACTTCGGTGATATCAATTCTCAAAAAGAATAAAATAAAAAAAAAACAGAATCCGTTTTTGTTTTCTCAACGGAAGAGAATATTTACTGAATGGTATTATTAAAACGAATGCCTTTGTTTTTTATTTATTTTCCTCATACTGTTGTACGATGCTTGAATTGAAATAGTTGTGTCCGACTAAATGTTATGTAATAATGAGTTTCATTCCTCTATTTATTGAGTTCAAATCATTGCTGAGATCGACCTTCTTTTTCATAACGGTTTTGCCAATAAAAAAATCTCTCCTGAGGAACTGATTCGGTGTATACCTATATTGAGTGCAAACCATACGAGCTGTAGATTTTATTTTTCATTACACCGATTTGAATAGAATGAACAGCATCAACAAAGGTTTCTGATTTAGGTACAAGGACATTTATTTTCCCCGAGGGGAGATTAGTTGATACCATCAACCCCAGTTCTTAAATTGGTTCTTTATTTTATCTACCTCGAAATGATGACAGACAAAATTGACCTCACCAGGATTTGAACTCAAAACATAAGCAGTCAGAATGAACAAAACTAATTATACGAATACTACCAGTTCGATCGTATCTGCATTTCTATTGTCGCTTAATGCAACGTTTCCCTGTTTTCTTTTTCTGTTTTTAGTGTATTTATCCCCTTCTGAGCAAATACAGAACCTTTTGGGCGAGGTTGAGGATGAGGAACATGTCACGCATGATGTTTTCTGTCAAATGGATAACCTGCAGAATTCTAATGGAGATTATCATTGGAGTGAAGCTGCCAGGTAAGAAACGAAACGTTTTTTCTCTAGTATCACTTAAACTCACAGTATTTTTAGCCAACGTGTAACGTCACTCCACCTGCTAAAAATAGCGGTTAAATTTCCTTCAAATCATTCATACTATCATTTTAAGAAAGGACATATTGGATTAGGTAAATGAAGTCGTGTAGTTAGGATTTTGGGCTCGTGATTACAAGGTCGTAGGATCTCATAATTCAGGACCGAGTGACATGTAGTTTTGAGCAAAGCCCTAAGTTCATGTTACTCCGGTAAAATCAGATGAAAATGAGTACCAGCCGAGTACTGGTGCAACTCCCTCTCCTTCCTCCAACAGTTACATCCTGGTTGTTCTTCGCAGTAAGGGTTGGAAGTTTGAGTAGGTGTCTATATATACTTGCAACTACATGGGCACGTAAAACGATTAGTGAAATATGGTTGTTACATGTACCAAGCCAGACTCACCTGCTAGTGACGGCTATAAGTTGGGTAGGGCACAATAATACAATCAGTACACTATGCATAAAACAAGACGAGATGGTCGTGATTGGACTACATATTATCATAGCTCTGCTCGATCGAGCAGCAATTACAACAACTGCTTCTCGTATTTAAACCTAAAAAACTATTTGGAGGTGACGAAGGAACGTTCGAATATGAATTTGTCTATGTGGGGCATCCAGCCACAGAAACTATGTCACAAGAGACAATTGGATTTTGAACAGCTCCCCGCCTGGCCAGCTTAATGCCAAACCGTCCAACACATGCCTGTGTCGAAAACGGACGTTAAACGATGATGATTATGATAAAAAGGAAATGTTTACCGTTTGAGATAGTATCACTTATTGCTGAACGACTTTCCTGATGGTGTGTGTGTGTGTGTGTGTGTGAGTGAGTGAGTGAGTGAGTGAGTGAGTGAGTGAGTGAGTGAGAGAGAGAGAGAGAGAGAGAGAGAGAGAGAGAGAGAGAGAGAGAGAGAGAGAGAGAGAGAAGATATGGAAAGATAAGAGCAGCTTGAGGGTCAGAAGAAAGGAAGCGAAATTTGTGAGAATAGCCCGTTGAAGTAACAGAGCCGTTGAGCGTAAAGTAGAAAGAAAGGGAAGTGGGAATAGTTGTGGTGTATGCGTGATAGGATTCGGTCAGTGACCAGGCCGGGAGCAGCGCAGTGCTGGCTGTAAATTCGGGACAACCCCGTGCAAAGAAGAAATGGAGCAGATAAGAAGAGGGAAGGTTGTGATATAAATGTAAGTCAGTGAGTTTATTAGCTACCGAGAAGATGGATGCACCGATGGTTTTGACGATGAGCACTCGGTTGTTCGATTAGGTGAACACCTGGTTCATTAAATTAATCATTAACTGGTTGCGTATTCCGCAGACGTGTACTCTTAGCATAATATTCAGATAACCACATGGTTCCGGGTTCAGTCTCACTGCGTGGCATCTTTGGCAAATGTTTTCTACTATAGCCTCGGGCCAAAGCCCTGTGAGTGGATTTGGTAGATAAAAACTAAAAGAAGCCCGTCGTATATGTGTGTGTGTAAAGATAAAATCCAAGGATCAAGGTGTAGGAAGTTAGTAAGCTTCAAGCAATCTGTAGAATGTATAAAAAACAATTTTCAGGAACACCAGCGGTTTATTGGTGCAGAAAGTTTTAAAATTTTCCTGTATCGAGCGAAGTACGATAAACTGAAAGAAGGTTGATTTTATAGTTCACGGTTAGCAACAGGGGTTGTTGTATATGCGAATAAACATCCAAAATTTAGGGAATGGAGTAGATAAAATCCAGGCTACATATGTTTCACAGCTTGCGGAATCTCGTAAGGGATAAATTATCCAAACGAGGGGTATGCTGCAAGCTACTCTTCAGGCCAAATATACCTTGATTATAGAAAGTTTACATTGTCGTTAGGAGATCCCGTGTAAATTCATTGAGGGATTCGATCGATGTGTGTGTGTGTGTTTCTTTGTGTCTGAGCTTGTCCCCACCACTGCGTGACGACCGGTTTTGGTGTGTTACGGGCCCGGAAATTAGTAGTTCAGCGAAAGAGTTCGATAGAATAAGAACCGGGCTTAAAAAAATAAGTTCTGGGGTCTATTCATTCGACTAAATGATTCTTCAAAACAGCGCCCCAGCATAGCTAGAGTCTAATGACTGAGACAAGTAAAAGATAAATCCATCCAACAGGGTGCCATACAGTTTCCGTCTAATTTTATTCATAATGTTTAGGTTGACTCAAAGCTATGGTAAACACACTTGCTCAAGATGCCACGGTATAGAATCGAAACCAGAACTTAATTATTGCAAAGTAAATTTTTTAAATCGAGATTTGAGGGTTATCGATGGTAACAGAGATGTGGAGGAAAGTGACAGAAGTGGCAGAAATGGTAGATTGGAGAGCAAGTGTTGTTGCGGATGTTGTTATTGTTTCAGCTCAAATATTCTAACTATGATGATTTTCACTTAGTGCAGTGTTTCTCAATCATTTTTGCCTATGGATCTATTTGATTCCTGTTTCACTCAGATGGATCCTACTAGCTATTCGATGTTTAAAAAAAATCATATATTTTTACAATTAAATATTATTAGGAATTGTTTTTAAAAAGTTCTTAAAATATTTTGTGTATTGTTGAAGTAAAGAGCCCCACTTCGGTCATGAATGGCCATGAGATTGCACCTACAAAGTTCCCCTACGAGGCACAAGTCCGGCAAGGGTGTTTTTGTTGAAGGCCAGCAGTCGCCCATTTATACCAGCCTCCCCTCTCCATGCCACCGATGTTGTCCAGGGGAAAGGCAAAGGCCGATACAGCTTGGCGTCAGTGACGTTACAATTCATTTCTACAGCTGAATGAACTGGAACAACATGAAATAAAGTGTTTTGCTCAAGAACCTAACTCGCAGCCCGGTCCGGGAATCGAACTCACTACCTCATGATTGTGAGTTCGACACTCTAACCATTGAGTGATTGAGCCATGGTCCTTAGGGGTATGTAGGACGATATTATTTTTATGCGTTTTTTAAATATTTTATATATAAGACAGTATAGCAGTCCTAACAATTATATAAAAGCTTTACTTATTAAGAAAGTTGAAATTGTTGATACAGGAACAGAAAAAGCGTGTCTTTACCAGAGAGAGAGAGAGTGTGTGTGTGTGTGTGTGTTCGGTAACTTAGATGTCAACCTCGTTATAATCATGAAGAGTTGGTATAAACGGGTCCATTTTCAACACTCATGCTCACAAGGGAAACTAGTTAATGGTTCATACGAAGCCATTGGTGCTCCTACTGTTTCACTTCGTTGTTGTGGTGGTAAATTAATTCCAAGTCTTCATTGATCAAAGACAAATTAACCTGACTATTACGTCTTGTTTTCAATATTAGTATAGCAAGGAGAATACATTATCCAATATGTTCTTCCTTTTTCAAGGGAAATTGAGGGGACTTGGCTAGTATTTCTACACATCGACAGTTCTGGTATTCTTCTAGAAGTTGATTTATATGCAAACAAGCCGGGACAATGAGGGATCTTGATATACTAGAAATAACAGCCAAATCTCACGATCTACCTTCTTCAAAAGGAAAGACACATTAAAATCAGTGATTCTCAGCCAAGGTCCATATGACCCTTAGGGGTCGACATAAGATATTCTTTGTTAAAGTTTGTGTGCAATAAATTAGTTATGCTTCTACAATACACGAAATATTTCAATTTTTTATGCAATCTCTAATAATATTTAATTATAAATGTATAATACGATTTTTAAAAAATATGGAATGACTATAAGCGTCCAACCAAGTAAAAACAAGAATCAAAGGTGTCCATAGGCAAAAAATGGTTAAGAAACACTGCATTGGATAAAGTGGATCTTTTCCCTTTCAACGGCAGATCGAGAAATTAATTTTTTGCAACTAAACACTTTCAAACTTCGGACACTGATAGAATGTGTCATATAAAACATATTTTGCTCTTAGCGTTGTTGAGAAAATTTTCTATTTTCAAAGTTATTTCGTGTTAAAGTTGTATTTCGGTAATTTCTACCCATGTCCGAAGTTTGAATGTGTTTAGTTGCAAAAAATTATTTCTCAATCTGCCGTTGAAAGGGAAAAGCTCAGATAAAGTAGTTCTAGATCCTTGTAAAGAGACACAAAGATAACAGCTGACTGGGGCGCCTATTGATCAGAGTTGAGCTGGGTAAAACAACAATAGAAGATTGCTTGTATCAATTATGAGTGGATACAGATAACCTTCAAAGATATTGGCGACATTAAAGAAGTGAAATTGTTCTAACTGGGATTTGAAAATCGATCCCAGTCTTGAAACATCAGAAACTTCTTACTGAATTTACCATGCGATTCTCAGGAGCAATGTTTTAAAATGTGTAAGAGATTATATTCCAAGCATGAGACCAATTAACTATTCAGAGAATCGGAATTATTTTATCGGCTGCTGAAGCAGTTAATTCCTGTTGCTAAGGTGAAATGAAATTCATCCAAAATTCTGCTTTCTTTTCATCACATTATAATCCACGGAGCTTTCCTTTAGATTTTCATTATAACTTCTCATTAAACATTCACACGAGTATACTTAGATCACCAGTACATAATTCTGTTTCCGTGGAATATAAAAATTAATCCATCGTAGTTAACACAGGCTGGACTTAGTAGCATTGCTTAGTTTCTTATGTACTTGTAAGCAAAATAAGTTTCAATCTGTAAAGAAGGAAAAAATAAAAACTCCTCTTTTCCACGAATAAAACTAACTACTGCAATGTATCAAGTAGAAATGCTTTGTAAGATGTGATGTTGGCACCAGTTGGGTGTCTCACATTTCCTTACATAGTTGTAGAAAGGAAAACAGCGGGAACACGAATCTCCGAACAAATAACAATAATAATTCATTTTCGCCGAAATAAGCATTTCATCTCTGGACATCGGTAGGACGCTTTGTGCGTGGAAGCAGCAGAGTCGGTTTAAATCACAATTGTGAACGCATTCTTCACAGATTCACCTAAGTCATATTCGCCTTTACACGGAGCTTGTCTGGTTCTGTAGGCAGCAGGAAGCAAAAAGAAAGAATAGCGGTAAAACCTAGCTTCTGCTGATGACTGCGCATGCGCATAAGGGACTTCCGGCAGGCCTTCCGGAAGACCAATACTTGCACATGCGTAGATGAAAATCCCAAAATGGCGTCTGGAATCTGGCGTCACTACAGCTTAATTGTGTGAAACTATTGGAAACTGGGAAAGACGTTTGCTTTAAGCTTTAGTTAATTGCATTTGTGATGCTAAAACAATTAGGATTAACAGTAAACCTACTGTTTTGCATAGACTGTCATACGAAACATAATTCTATTTTCTCTGCACACATACATACACATAAAAGTAACGTTTATTGCCACATCAGTATGGCTGTTCGACGTTACTACGTCTAACCCCAGGCACCTGGTTATCGGTGCAATCTGCACTCTGTATATGTTGCAAGCAGGGGAGCAAACCCCTACTATCTTCTGAAAGACGACGGGATCACCAAACCGAACGGTTTCAGGCTGTTTGTTCCTACCTTCAGGGGTGAACATCTGACCGCTAAAGATAGCAGCTCACAATATATAGAAAACTAAGTGATAATCAGTCAATGATCTTGCAACTAGCAAAGTAGCTACTTAAAAAATCTCAATAAGAGATGAAAGTAGTAACTATACTGAAAAGTAATGTACTATTTAATTCCAGGCTGAGCCTCCGTCAGCTGATTATTGGTGCAATCTGCACCCAATGTATATTACAAGCAGGGGAGCAAGCCCCTACCATCTTCTATCAGACGTCGGGATCACCAGACCAAATAATTTCGGGTTATTTGTACCCATCTTCAGTGTACCGGGTACGATTGCACGGATAACCAGCTGGGGGCCGCTCTGCCTGGAATTAAACAGTAGTAACGTCGAACAATCATATTGATGTGACGATAAACATTACTTCCGAGTATAGTTACTACTTCCTTCTCTTACTGAGATTTTCTAACTAGCTACTTTGCTTGTTATATATATATATATATATATAAGACTTTTGAGTGGAGGCGCAATGGCCCAGTGGTTAGGGCAGCGGACTCGCGGTCGTAGGATCGCAGTTTCGATTCCCAGACCGAGCGTTGTGAGTGTTTATTGAGCGAAAACACCTAAAGCTCCACGAGGCTCCGGCAGGGATGGTGGTGATCCCTGCTGTACTCTTTCACCACAACTTTCTCTTACTTCCTATTTCTGTTGTGCCTGTATTTCAAAGGGCCGGCCTTGTCACTCTCTGTGTCACGCTGAATATCCCCGAGAACTACGTTAAGGGTACACGTGTCTGTGGAGTGCTCAGCCACTTACACGTTAATTTCACGAGCAGGCTGTTGATCGGATCAACCGGAACCCTCGTCGTCGTAACCGGCGGAGTGCTTCCACATAAGACTTTTACTATTTTAAGATGTCATAAAACAGATCAGATTTATGAGAGAAAAAATTATTTTATCGTTGTAAGTATTCAAACAGATATAAAGATTTTTTTTCTTTTGATGGCTTACTCAGAAGAAGACATGAAGCGCCCGCGACAATTTGTCAGGGCTTGTAGGACGAAGGGAGGAATTTGTTCTCAGAGACCTGACTTGGAAGTTTGCAACAGACTGGATCACGCTAAACATATCCAATATTAAAATAGTAATCAAAGTGTCCATAGATAAAAAATGGTTGAGAACTCCTGGTCAAGATGTTCGATCAAATGGACCACCTATTCTATGAATTAGCGGGCAAAGTGACTGAGTATTCCACAGTCAGTGTACCCATAACGTAACTCGGAGGTAGAATCAAAGTAATAGAAACATATCAAGGCTGGACCTTTGAATTAAAGGTACGATCCATCTGACAGGCTTTCATTCGCTCTCCATCTATCCAAATTCACTTACAAGGTTTCCGTCAACACATGACTATGGGAGGGGCACTTAACTAAGATTAAACGCCGTGAAATCGAATCTAGAAAAGAAATGTCTATTATAAAACAAATAGACAACATAAAATGAGGAACAAGTATGACCACTCGATGTTTACTTAATATGAAATAAAATATTACTATGATTCGTAACGGTGCATCATAAAGACAATTTAAATTAGCCTACTTGTTGGACAATTTAACAATCAAAAGGGAATGTAACATAATCATAGATAGATCTGAGAATTATAGAACTTTTAAATTTGCCGATTAAGCGATTGTTTTTCTCAGGCTACTAATGAGTTGAACGTGTTTTACTCATTGACCATAATTGATCAAGGTCAGCAAATTCTAAGTTTCTGGACGAAGTGAGTAACTTGCACCTGCATGCATTCAAACGTACCTGCCGAAGCAGAGTGAATCGTTCATATATTTTCCGAATGGTAGACAGTTCGTACTGCGCTAGTTCCCTGTCAAAGTTGCTTAACAGCCAATGAACAAGTTTATCAATCCATAAATTAGCACCGCAAATAATTACAACGCCTCACACAAGGCATTGCAAGCTCTGTAAACTTCAAGGGATTAATTCCTAGTCACGCATGGATATGTGATTAAGAAGTTTGCATCCCAGCCTTGTGATCTCGAGTTCAGTCATACAGCATGGCACTTTAGGAAAGTGTCTTGTACTGTAACCCTTGGTCGACTAAAGACTTGTCAGTGGATTTGGTAGATGGAAACTGAAAGAAACCCATCGTGCATGTGCATGTTTATGCTTCTTTGTCTTGTCACCGTATGATAGTTATAAACGAGTGCCACCGTCATACAAGCGGTGTCATTCGTTTCCAATCCTCCATAGCGACATGTCCGGATGAGGAAATATTATCTTGTTTGGAAAAACGTGCGGGTTGGTGATAAGACGGGCATTCAGCCGTAGAAAATCTACCTCATTGAATTCTGTCTGACCCATGCAAGCATGGAAATGTGGACGTTTAAACGATAAAGATGACGATGCAACTCAGGCACAAAAATGGCTCAGTTCCCTGCTACAACAATATTTCTTACTTTATCCTCATTACATTTGATCTACTCCTCTAGCAGTAGTAACTCGAGGGTTTTCTGCCTGACTAACGATTTAGTCTACATAAACAAGTAGGTGTTTGGAGTCTTTTAACTCTTTCTGTAATAACTGCAATTAGACAATTCTACTACCCTTGTTAATCTTTTATGTGAAATGAAACGTAATGAATATAAATACTTTTAGTTGCACCAATGCATCACTAATGATTTATGAATAATTGTACCTACATATCTTTGTAAACTAAAGTATGTAAAACATATATACATACAACTACTTTGTATGTTAGCGAATGAGCGTGGGTATGCAACATATGTTGTACATATATTTAACGGATAAAATGTCAATTCCGCCAAAATCAACTTTGCTTTTCGTCATTCTCGAATCAGTAATACAAATGCCAGTTAAGTGGTAGGCTCATTTTCGGCCGGTTTGATAAGACAGCTATTCGTCTAAGTCTTTAAAAAGAGAACTTGTTTCGTTGCAGTGGACTGTTCCCCTCTAAAATTTAGAGGCATGGCTGAGTGGTAAGTAGCTTGCTTATCAACCACATAGTTCCGGGTTCAGTCCCACTGCATGGCACCTTGGGCCATTGTTTCCTACAATAGCCTCGGGCCAACCAAAGCCTTGTGAGTGGATTTGGTAGACGGAGGTTGAAGGAAGCCCGTCGTATATATGTGTGTGTGTGTCTAAAATTTGTTAACATTGCAACCAGGCTAGTGTTAGCTCTTAACGCGTTCACACTGTTGCAACAGGCATGTCGTTGATCTCAGGATAACTTCCTCCAACCCGAAACTTGTCATGGACGCCGTCCTTCCTCTTCTGATTACACCATTAAAAACAAATGCGTCTATGTATGTCAAAATAGTTTAAAATAGAGAACTGATTCAATAGATTAACATTTAGATGTAACAAATCTTCCAGTTGTTACGATGTGTTTCTCATGGGGAAAATTCAGGCTTTATATACCATGTAATATATTGTGATATATTCAATATGCTATATAACTTTGTGCACCACTGATTGTGGCTACCAATAGGAAACTACAGTGAAGGCTCAATAGCAGTATGTTAAAAGCTTATTATTGAAGAGACATTTCTATCAGTTGGGCAACACTCATCCTTAATAATTCGAGGTTTTGTCTTCCAGCTTCTTGAACGAAATATCTTATATGTTTACAAGCAGTAGATACTTGCATTATTCCATGATACGTTATATATTTTGATGACATAGATAGCTTCTATTTCTAAGTACGCTTAATAAAGCAGTTTGTTTAAACAATAAAAAGATATATATTTTTTGTACTGTGTCAATTACTAGTAAGATGGGTTTTAATCCAACTATGCTGCTCTGATTAATGGTTTTGATTCGCTTTGAATTTTTCTAACTCAACAGACACTTCATATGTATTTACTGTCCAGGAAAATATTTTATTATTTTGTTATATTTGGAGATAGTCATTACTTTTACCGAATAAACACGTGCACTATATACTTGGCCTTCACTTTAGCTTTATCATCATCATCATCATCATTAGTATTATTTTAGTGTCATCACACATCCTGTGACCTCTTCATCGACTCTTTATCCCACGAATCTCGTCTTGTTCTTGAGAATAAAGGAAACACTTGACAAAGTATGACCATCCCCAAATATGACATCTGTTTCAGCACATTATTTCACACACACATCATGTGACTTCTTCATCGACTCTTTACCCCACGTGTCTCGTCTTGTTGTTGAGAGTAAAGGAGACACTTGGCAAAGTATGACCATCCCGAAATATGACATCTGTTTCAACACGTTATTTCACATCGGGAATCTTGCAAAACAAATACATAAACACAATATTTGGATCTTTTCATTTTGAAGGCCAGATTTTCCTAGTTAACTAAACAATTTGAAACTTCGTATACTGGTAGAATGTGTCAAAAGAAAACATAACAGTAAACCAAAATGAAAACGGAATTGTAATTTCTAAGTTTAACGTTGTTTAATAATTCGAATTTTAACCAATGGTATTCTTTCTTTCGACATCATATCATTTACTGCCTCTCAAAATATTGTTACTGTGACGTAAACAGCTATTTTGTGACGTAGTTAACGTAAACATGTAAATAGCTAAAATGTAAACATCCGCTTATCGTAAACAGCTAAATTCGCTTGGCATCGTACACAGCTTTTTCAGTTCCCTAGAATTATATTTGAAGCAAAATAAAAAGAAAAAGATCATATAAAATTTGTGTAGATCCTAAATAGCTACACACACATGTATACAAACATATGCATATATATATATATATATATATATATATATATATATATATATACTAGCAGTATCGCCCGGCGTTGCTCGGGTTTGTAATGGAAATAACTATATAAGCATTTTTAGAGAGTTACTTCCCTTATAGATGCCAATTCGGGCTTTCTTAGCCATTTCTGTTTTGGTGTCTTCAAGCCATGAAGTCGTTGTTCTAAAAGAACGCTGGTCTCCTTGACAACGCTTTACGACGTTGATTTCCTTACACTCCCTTCCCCACAGCTTCACGAGGGAGGGAAGAAGGGGGAGAAGCAAACAGGTGCAGGTGTGACCATGGACGCCAACTCCGCCGCCATCGACACACGAAAAATTATGCATTAAAATGGAATAAAAAATGATGTTAAATTATTTTTTAAATCGTACTCATCGTAGACGCGCGCTAATACTCAGACGGGCTCGATATGAATCACGACTATAAGATACCCCAATTTGGTTAAACTGCACCGCAAAATGTGGGAGTAGTTAGGAATCTAAATCGAAGGGGACAGACACTCACACAACTACAGTTTTATATATATAGATATACACCTATACACACATATTCTAATGCATATGCATATATGTGTATATATTTATAATGTGTGTGTATTATAGATGCATACATTATATATATATAAAAGATGTTTACATACAATATATATATGTTATATACATCTACATGTATATGTATGTATGAATATATAAGTACCACAGAATTTGAATCAAACTGTTTTGATCCATACACACACACACACACACACACACACACACACACACACACACACACACACACGCACATACACATATACTAAAACTACATCGTTGGAGCAGTAATTTATTTATGTATTTTTTGTTATACAATTTATTTTTAAGCTGAATCCCAATCCTGCCATTAACCCCTTTCTTATAAAATAGTTGAAGAATCTGGGGTGTAGGAATTGGGCCAGTATTGGAACTTTTAACTTCTTGCTCTCTATCTTATGATCTCCGAAATTTAAGAATCTTGTGTTAACTGGGCTCTTATTATTTACTCTGACTCTGCCACCACCTCAATGCAAAGACTATCAATATCAGAATCATCTTCACAACCACCACTGAGACATCCTAACATAATCAATGCCACTACTACTATCATCATCCACTGCCGCCACCACCTCTACAAAAACACCAACACTATAATTGCTGCCATCATACACATCCACTGTCACAACTACACCACCACCACCACTGCCATGATAACCACATCTACCACAGCTGTTTGCTTACTGCTTACCCACGCTGTTTAAAATTTTCACAAAATAGCTGTCTACGTCACAGTAACACTATGCAGTTAATGATTTCAAATGAAAACAGACAATACGATTGGTTAAAATTCGCAGATTTAAACTACGTTTAAACTTATAAAATACATTTTTCTCAAAAAAACTAGTTGAAATTAATGTTTTCTTTTGACACATTCTACCAGTATACGAAGTTTCAAATTATTTAGTTAACTAGAAAAATCTGAAAAATCTGGCCTTCAAAATGAAAAGATCCCAATATTTCTTTATGAATATGATTTAATGTCTCTATCACTGCTACAAGAGGGTTACTTTTCGAGGTCATGTCGTTTTCTCTTAAATCTCTCTGAATAAATTACCTCTGTAGAATGATGTCCACACGTAGGAATTACTAATTTATTTACTGCTCACAAACACATACAAAGCCAACTCTCTCAAAAGTTACTAAGATTAATTCTATATTTCTGTCCACTTTCCTAAGTGGTTGGAAGAACATCCGATGTCATATTTGGACATGGCCTGTACCAGGTCTTATATGGAAACTGTTGAACTAAGTTTTTCTCAATCAGTTTTAACAAAACAGGAAGGGAGATGGGGACGCAACAAAAAAAAACCCGACTGTTTGTCTGTTAGAGACTTAATATATTGAGAAACCAGGTCTTGCTGATAGAAAACTTTATATTTAAAGCTCCTTATATTTAAAGCTCAAATTTTGCGACTGAAACCCTAACATTAATTTATTATTTATTTATTTGTTCTTTACGTCTTTGCGATATGAAATAGTCAAGTTTATGCTTTAACTAGCTAATTGAATTAATGATTGATGAATCGCTCATCTGGAAAGAGAACCAGTCCATGCCCGCCAGGAATACTTGCCTGGTAGCGTAACTTTGAAAACAGTTTAAAATACATTAATTTTCTGAAATCTAAGGATTTGTGAAATAAATATTACACTAATTTTAAAGGCCAATGATCACATCTAACAACATATATGTTGCAGGAAATATCTTGAAGTTCTGTTAGCACAGAATGCTGCTGAATGAAGATAAGAGGCAGTGAAGGTCAAGGTTCTTTTGGTTGCCCTTTAATCTGGTGCATTTCTGCATATATATTTCAAAATACTTTGCGATAATTAATTTATTTCCACGCTAAGCAACGTGCAATTACCTCCTATTAGGAGTGAGTCAGATAATATTTGTACTAAAATTCTTTCTACTACATGCTTTCAACTTTTTCCATCAACGCCCTTCATAACTTGCTTACACTTCGTTTCACATGTATGCTATATTAATACATATATATAGTAGGTGACGCAGAGAAAAGAGAGAGAAAAAAAACAATGATGTAGACTAAATATTCACTTAACGAATGAACTGAAAATTAACCACAAATTACGCCAAGATTGGAAAGACCTTTCTCAAAATTGGTAGATAATTTCATTTTCCTCAGAAGTAAATGGGAATTACATGTATTATTTGCTTAAATTATCGTTAGCATGTCAGTATTTCGTCCTTCAGTATCCAATCAAATATAATACACACACACACACACACACACACACACACACACACACACACACACCACACACACACATCAGTTTGTTCGTATGTCTACATTTCATCTTGTTTATTTTCGTCTTTGCCCCTCGTCTTAAATCATATTTACTTCATATTTGCATGATCATTTTCTGTATTGCGTATTTGTTTATTTCTTGTTTGTTCACTTTCTGTCATGTTTGGCCCCTTATTCGTTGGCTCGCCATTTCCTGGTGGTTTCTTGCTGCCGGTGTCACCAAAGGGACCAATATTATCGTTGAAGGCACGAAATTATGTTTGACCCTCTGGCCGATAACTGGTGAGGATTTGGCGACCTTCTGTGTCTGTTTTCTGTTTGTTTGTGTATTTATTATGTTTTTTAATATATATATACATTATTTACATTTGACGGATATTTGTTCTCATGTTGTTTGTTTATAATAATAATAATAATAATAATAATATTATTATTATTATTCAGGTCACTGCCTGGAATCGAACTCGGAATCTTGTTAGTAACCCGCGCTCTTAACCACTACGCCATATGCACGTGGGCATATGGCGTAGTGGTTAAGAGCGCGGGCTACTAACCCCCAGATTCCCTGCTTGATTCCAGGCAGTGACCTGAATAACAACAACAACAACAACGAAAAATACCTTAGGAATGAGAACCCAGGTTCGAAATTTCCCCATGACACCTGATGAAGGCTGGAGGGTATATCAGCCGAAACGGTGTGTTAACAACAAACAAGATGAGGACACACATCCGTCAAATGTAAATAATGTACATAATTCCTCATCTCTTTGTACATTATTTATATATATTGTTATTTCTCCGTAGATAGAAAAAGAGAACTGGTTTCAATCTTAGTTGGAACTTTCTCCACCGGTCATGTATTCGCGATTGTCTATCCTTAGTGGAAGATAAGCTTATAGCTATTTATTTCGTCAATGCTGACAGTGATTTGCTTGTTATCAGTAAATTAATCATTTATGCGCAAAGCTGCCCACCATTTGAGAACCATTGCTATAAAGAATCGATTACCATTATTATTATTGCTGCTGAATAGGTTTGCTCAGCTTGAACAAATGCACGGCATGAAGTACGTCAACTGGACAAAATATTCGAATTATATTTCTAGGCGTAATTTACTTTATTACGAGATATATTTTCGAAGTATTTAGAGTTTTAACATTTGATATCCATTGTAAATTAATAAAACCTATGTTAGGAAATATTTGGTTGCTACACTGCATAAATCGAGTGACTATTTAAGTTTTCTGGCGAGTTTCAAGCTTGTTTTACGAACCAATAGGACTATTTTGGGATCTTTTCCTTTTGATGGACGGAATTTCTAGTTAACTAAACAATTTGAAACTTCGTATACTGGTAGAATGTGTCAAAAGGAAAAAAAATTTTTCACTTGGCTTTTTTGAGAAAATTGTAATTTGTAAGTTTAACGTAGTTTAATTCTTCGAATTTTAACCAATGAATTGCCAGCATTTGAGCGCAAATCATTTGCTGCGTCTAAAAACTCAGACAACATCCTGTTGCAACGTAAACAGCACACACACACACACACACACACACACACACTCTCTCACACACACACGTGTTATTCATCCTTCTCTCTGTCTCGCTCATCGATATTGATAAACAAAGGAGGCATGTGCTAGAAATAACGGCCATATTTCTTAAATCGATGAATTTCGTCGCCCAATAAAAAATTAACGATATTTTTTGAATATTTTCTTTATTTTTTTTTACCGAAAAGGCTTCTCCCATGGTTTTGAAGGGCCAAAAACAACAAAAACAAAACAATAATATGCCTAAATCGGTCTAGAGTGGGATATGAGGGTGCGCGTGGAGTGTGGGTCGTATTGTAAAAATTTGTGAAATATTTTTTTCATAAAAGGATGCCCCAGCTTGTCGGAGGCTGTGATATAAATTGGGAAAAAATCCTCGACACCAGTGCGTAATTGGTACTTAATTTATCGACCCCGAAACGATGAAACATTGATCCCCCAGACAAAAGTATTAAGTCGATTCTATCGACACCAGTGCGAACTCACAAACCTGTATGTATGCTTGTGTGCGTATGTGTGTGTCCGTTTGTATGTGTGTGTACGCTTATATATTAATTACTATGTGCTTGTGCAAATGTATATGCATGTGTTTGAGAGAGAGTGACAGAGAGAGTGTGTGTGTGTGTGTGCAAGTGTACGTGTGTATGTATCTGAATACATGTGTGTGTGTGTATGCGGCGTGCGTCTCCTCGTTTGTTTATCAATATCGATAACGCAGCAAATGATTTGAGCTCAAATGCTGGCAATTCATTGGTTAAAATTCGAAGAATTAAACTACGTTAAACTTACAAATTACAATTTTCTCAAAAAAGCCAAATGAAAATAATATTTTCTTTTGACACATTCTACCAGTATACGAAGTTTCAAATTGTTTAGTTAACTAGAAATTCCGTCCATCAAAAGGAAAAGATCCCTATTTTGTCTATATTATATTAAGCCTAATTTCTCCGTCTCTTGCAAATCCTTTCAGCTTGCGTGTGCACACTAGCATCTCCTCTCTTCTCAGCGAGACACACTTATACGTAATGAGGTGATCTATAGTTTAAAATTACGAGAGAGAACTGTCTGATGGCTGGGTGATGCTTACTACAACTAAGTTTTTTCGGCAAGACCCCCCCCCCCAACCACCCTTAATAAAAGTTGGGGTTTTTTTCGACACAAACCCCACTTTTCGGCTACGGGGAATACGAATCTGCAAAAAAAATTGTCAAAAATCGGCATTTCTAAATTACCACCCCGCCATTTCCTTCATTTTTTTTTTACCTTTTTCAGAATGTTTTTTTCAAAATATGCGGAAAAATACGAAGATTAAGATTCTGAAAAAAATTTCCAAACATTTTTGTAAAATCTTTTTTTAAGAATTTTTTCTTATAAATATGCGGAAAAATACGGACATTATGATTCGGACAAAAATTTCAAAACATTTCTGCACTTACGGTTGAGGTTTTAGGGTTAGGGTTTTAGGGTTAGTGTTGGGGTTAAAAAGTCAACATTGAATAAGTTGGGGGGAAAGGGGGGAAAATTTTCACAATGCCGATCTTTGGCAAAATTCCGGAACCTCCGTATCCGAAAACGGGGATTTTTGGCAAAAAAATGTTTTTAATAAATAAATTTGGGAGAAAATGGGTGGGGAACAGGCGGAAGTCTTTCCGTTTTTTTCAATTCTGTTTATTATAATAACATATTTTTGCTGTAAAAAAAATTAAAAATTAAAAAATATACCTTTAAAAACTTCGCTCAAACGAACTCACAATTTTAGATTAAGAAATGAAACTTCATTCATCAGTTTTTCAAACAAAATAATTTTGAATAGCCTCAAGATGTTTGGTGGTGGATTTTGACTCACCTCCAAGTACACAGATTACTTGTTTGATTGTCGTCATTGCTACATAACATACTTTATGACAAACTGTATGCGTATGAGTGAGAGATATAAAAATAGACTTAGCCAATAACTCGAGTATTTGCAAAAATTATGAATTCACAAGCAAGACCGCGAATATGGGACAGCCATAGAAAAGCTGGCCATACCTAAAGGCCTGAAATATGCTGGTGTTTTATATCCTCCGCCCCAGTGGTCTTTGATAGAACAGATCTTTGATCAACAGTATTATAGTTGTAATATCATCTCACACAGAGATTTCAAAGTTTGCCGCTGTAGGAAAATTTTTTAATGAGCCTGTTCGTCTTATTCCAGACGTTGTTATTGCTGTAGTTTAGATAAAGGTTAGTCATGGCCTTGCAGACCTACGATCAAAAGGTATTTCTGCTATGACCATACATCTTCCTTATGGGTATTGAATATCAAAGAAAACCGTATCCAGTATGACTTGCCTGTTTCAAGAAGATATAGCTGGTATTTCTAGTAAACCTGCCTCTATACCTCTATAGTCATGTGGGTGGCTGATTAAGCTTTCAAATCAGGAAGTCAATATTTAGCAGTATGTAGTAGGTGGTATTTCTTTAAACGCTAAAGAAGGAATTAAGTATAATCCTGTAATTTCCTCCCATTTTTCACAGAGTTGAATAGCAACTAGTAGTTTGTGAGATTCTTGACAATAAACGACAACTGGGCTTGGCGCCCATTGTCTGTCTTCAAAGCATTCAGTGACATCATCGTTAAAACCAGCAGGGGGTGACTTTATTTCTGTAAAGGAAGTGACTATTAAACTAAGTGTTGTGATATATAATTTATCTAGCATAAAAATGTGTTTAATAATTGTTTTATATTAGAATTAAAGTTTAAAATTAAGTGTTCAATAGTTGGATATCGAACAAGGAAATAACAGAAAATGAATATTTTAGCTATTAAGTAACGAATGGATTCAACATACTGGCATACGAAATTTGTAACCGGTACACACTGGGATAAGGCCACACCTTTGTAGGAGAAATCGGAATCAATGACATCCTAGTACACATGTGGTATATATTTAACATGCATGAAATACAAAGCCGGTCATAGAGGTGAAATTAAATACTTTGATGTATTTTCTACAGTGCTCTATAATTTCTGAATGTAATAAATTCATAAGCGTAGTACACACGCACACACACATTCATTGATGTGTTTACTTATCGTTATAGGGATAGGTAGTTTATCTGTCTCTATAGACGTAAGCGTAAGCCGTATGGTTAAGAAGTTCGTTTTGTAACCATATGACTAGGTTTGCTCCCACTGCACACTACCGCTGGCAAAAGTTTTTATAAACACACACACACACACACTAAACTGCATCCGAAGATAGGCTGACAAACTGATAGGCAGGAAGTTAACTTCTGAACTAAGAGCATGTTACCACCTCTCACTAATTTTAAGGGAGTAGTAACCCGATTGCAATGAACTTCTTATTCAATTGGTACTTCTTTTATCGACACCCGAAAGAATGAAAAGCAAAGCCGACCTCAGCGGAATTTGAACGCTTGAACGTTAAGAGACGAAAATGTTGCAGAGCATTTTGTTCGACTCGCTAACGGTTCTACCAGCTCGCTACCTTGATAATAACTAATAAAGGCTTCAAATTTCAGCATAGAACCAGCAGCTTTTGAGGGGAAGAACTCGATTCATCGATCCCAGTACTTGATTGATACTTATTTTACCGACCTCGAAAGGATGAAAGGCGGAATTCGGTGGAATTTGAACTCTGAACGTCAAGACGGACGAAATATCACTAAGTATTTTGTTAAGTGTGCTAACGGTTCTGCCAAATCACCACCATAACAATGATAATAATAATTGTGTGTAGCTGTGTGGTTACGAAGTTCGTCGACCAAGCCTTATGAGTAAAGTCGTTAGACAGAAACTGTTGTCTTTAAATCAGTCTTATATACGTGTATGAATGGATGTATATTTATGTTTATCATCCATCACTTGACAACTTGTGTTGGTTTACGTTCCTGTAATTAAATGTTTCGGTAGAAAGAACGATAGAATAAGTGCCGGGGAACGATACAATCGAGTTATTCATTCATGCCGGTGCTACAGCATGGCCGGTCTCCAGTGACTGAAACAACTATCAGTATAAAATGAGTAAAAGAGCGTGTGTACATGTATGTGTGTGTGTGCGCGCACGCGTGAATTCATGTATGAGTCTATGTATTTGCGTACCGGTGTAATACGGAGCGTGGTTTTGCATAACTGAGCCATTCAATAAATAAAGATCGATAAGATAAATACCAGATTAAAGTAAGCACTGAATTCGATACGATCGCCTGAAAAATTCGAAAACGATGTTCTAAAATTATGGCTGTAATCTAATGTCTGAAATCAGTTAGAGTAGTGGTTCCCAAACTTTTCTGGCAGCCGTCCCCTTGGCACCCGGGCCCACATTGCGAGCCACCCTCCACTACCACCACCACAAACACAGACCACTTTCTGCAGCAAATTCAAAACAACTGTGTTTTACGAATAAAATTTAACCTAATTAACCCATTATTTTGGGGTTTTTTAATATATTTTGGGTTTTTTGGCCACCTCGTTATCGACCCACTTTTCTTCAATGACCCCTCCCCACAACTTTCCACCTCCCCCAAGGGGGCAGTACTGCCAACTTTGGGAATCACTGAGAGAATAAACCATGCCGTGAAAAAGTTGATGAAATATAAATCTCTTTTTAAGTACAATTAAAGCTTAGTATAGCTGAGCCACTTCTACTCTCTTCCATTCATAGATATGCACCGGACATTCATAAGAAATTCTTTTTGCATGGCAACCGATGCCTGCCTGCTCGCAGAAAATTCTCTTGGGAATAGATCTCGCGTCTTTGATTCCTTATCCCCCATCATAAGGAGCGGCAGGAATATGTCATCACCCCTACTTCAGTAAACATGCATTCCTTTACTTCGTATGTATTTTTGAGAGATTGTACCATTGGATTTTGTTATTTACTCTTCGAGATCTTCGTGATGCAGGGTTTTCATTAGCGCGTACTGATTGTTATCACCAGTAGTTTGCTCTTCGAATATCCCCTAAGAGAAACGTACAAATTACTTCCGTTATCTTTTTATTTTTACTCTCTCTCTCTCTCGTTAACTTTTTTGTCCCCTTTTTCGTTATTTGCTCGTTTTTTTTTTCCCAGTGGGCCTTCTTTATCTATCACAGATATGTACAGAAAAACAAAAGTTGTCTAAGTATCATTAATTGTATAATAGAATAATGTTGATTATTACAAAACTGGTTGCTCTGAACAGAGTAAAGAATAACAAGAAAAAAGTTTTTTTCTGAAAACGAAGAAGTAGCACTCACTAAATATAAATTATAGGCGCAGGAGTGGCTGTGTGGTAAATAGCTTGCTTACCAACCACATGGTTCTGGGTTCAGTCACACTGCGTGGCACCATGGGTAAGTGTCTTCTGCTATAGCCTCGGGCCGACCAAAGCCTTGTGAGTGGATTTGGTCGACGGAAGCTGAAAGAAGCCCGTCGTATATATATATATATATACATATATATGTATGTGTGTGTATGTGTTTGTGTGTCTGTGTTGTCCTCCCAACATCGCTTGACAACTGATGCTGGTGAGTTTACGTCCCCGTAACTTAACAGTTCGGCAAAAGAGACCGATAGAATAAGTACTAGGCTTACAAAGAATAAGTCCTGGGGTCGATTTGCTCGACTAAAGGCGGTGCTCCAGCATGGCCGCAGTCAAATGACTGAAACAAGTAAAAGAATAAAAGAGAGACGAAAGACGACGGAGACAACGGATTAATGATATTAATACTTATACATTATTTTATACTGTTTATGAATTGAAGAAAAGTCAATAAACAGAAAGTATTTGTCGTAAAACGGATAAGAAAATAGAATCATAACATTTCTACGAAATAAATGTCCGTCCCTACATATACACATTGCAGTTTTAATAAAATAAGAAAATATCATTCTAAGAAAGACAGCTTTTCAATGTAAATCATTTGATTTATATATATGGTACACGGAACTAGTTTAGAATGCTGTCTTATAAAGCGATTGGCTGTGCTCATCTTTGTGCTTGTTTTGCCCCTATTAATAACCAGGATTGGGTTGGGTACTTCCTTGTAGCAAAAGAAAACGATCAAATAACTGACATAAAAATAAGCACTGAGGTCAATGAAGCCGGTGTTACAGCATTGGCCACTGCTCAGTGACTAAAATAAGTCCAAGAGTAAAATGTGTATGAGTATGAAAGAATGTGTGTGTGCGTTTGTGCTTGTACTGGGTAAGAGATAGTCCCAAAGTTATAAAAATACGAAAGGGAAACGAAGAAATTAGTGAAATAACTTTGAAACATTTATAAGAAAATCGAAAATGTGGAACTAGTAAAATGTACAATTACGTGGGTTAGCTATATGTGAACAATATCTCCTTCGTTTCTTTAACATTATAGTTATTAAAAGAATATTGTCATAATGGCGAAAATCGGTGATGAAGAAGTGGATATAAAGTTTTAAGATAGTGACAAAAAAAAAGGGGGGGGGGAGTCGGAGGGTGACTACATTAAATGAGAACAAGAGAGAGAAAGCGGGTGGGGAGAAATGGGTTTTGAGTAAAGATAGTATTCAAATTAAGTAATGAAAGCAATATTTTTATTTAAAATATGTCTAAATTACAAGATTTAAAATTTCTTTATCATTTTAGACTAGTCTAATAGGTCGTTCATTGTTTTGGATACATTAGTAAGTATACCTTACAATCATTATTTATGAAATGCGGAAACAATCGTGGGGTTTTTTTTTTCACTGAGTTAAGTAAAAAAAAAAAAAAAAAAAAAACGTCATTAAATCGTTTATTTATTGAAAACTAGCAGTATCGCCCGGCGTTGCTCAGGTTTGTAAGGGAAATAACTATAAAGCATTTTTAGAGAGTTATAGCCAAAAAATAGCAAAAAAATGGAAAAAAAATGATGGTAAATTTTTTTTGAGAGTAAAAAAAGGTTGAGTTGCGTCCCCTAGACAGTCTGTGGTTTGTTTTTTTTGATTCTCGACCCCATGTCGAATTTATCGATTTTTTTCAGAACTGGGGGAACTTTTCAAAATTTTCGCTGCGTTAGTTTTGAATTATGACATTGGGCTATGTGTGTGTCAAGTTTCATCAGAATCGGTTGAAAGCCGTGGTCAGGGTGAAGGTACAAGCAAACAGACACACAGAAACACGCACAGACAAACTGCCGTTTATATAGAGAGAGATTTTTCTCTGATCTTTTTCAACGGATCCATTTTAGTTTATCTCCAGAAGACCTTGTGTTTATTCTGGGCTGCACAGTATACTTTCCAGACACGAAAAAAAAAAACGGTTACATTGAATAAACTCATAATTAAATACCTGCAAGCAAAGTGCCCGCGCATGTTTTACAAACTATAACATAAAAAGTAAAAAAACAAATGGCTTCAAGATGAAATCGAAGTTTTTTAATTGAAGAAATTGTTTGTATAATTTCGTAATAAAATCTTAATACGTACTTTAAAAGGAGATATTCGTTTGCTTAGCTGTTCAATATGGCATTTGAGCAATAGCAACTCACATAGATGTGGACATGCTTTTCAAAGAGAGACAAGATTTGCATATAAGCAAATTTCTACGTACATCTACAGCAAAGAATTAGAAGTAATGTCGCGAGTGCGTTCGTTGGCTGCTGGTAGCTGTGGTAACGACTGGTTGAGTTGATGAATAAAAATGTGTTTGTTGGGCTACGTGAAAGAAGTAACTGACAACACCAGCGAACATTTAGCCGAAGATTTTATTATTGCACATAAAGTTAAACTGTGTTGGTATTTACAAATAATAAGAGCAATAATTACATAGGGAGAGACATACTGCTTGGAGTTTACAACAAGCTTACCCATACAGCAATCTGAGGCTGGCCCAACATAACTGGAAGCGATTGTGTTATATTCGTGGCGAAGGAGGTTCTTGTGTGCTTGTCTTAACCGTCTTCCTAGGTAATCTGGCTGTAACAAGAATGGAGACACATCGCACAGCTACCGCCAAAAAACGGCAGTTTTCTATGGCACAAAGAAGATTCTAAAAGATTGGATCACGAGATGACTTGATTTTATTACTACCCACAAGGGGCGAACATAGAGGGGACAATACAATCTGATGTGGGGTCAGACATACGGATGGTTTTTACAAAAAATCGGATTTAAAAATATCATGAAATTACAAAAATACACACAAAATCGAATGATGGAATAGACCGGAAGACATTACAGATGGAGTGGGTGCGGGTTTAGCTCGGACCCCACGAGCCCCGCCTCCCCACTGATACTTTTGGTTGCGCTTGGTATTACATTTATGTTGTATCTTTCACTCTCAACTTCCGTGCCACATCTTTCCATCGTTCTTCATACACTCTCCTAGTCAGGCATATTCTCTCCAGCCCTATCTTCCTTTTCAGGTGGAAGATGAAATAATTCATCAAACCAGGGCCAGAGATGAACTTGCCTGACTGTAAACCTTTCACTCTCGTCTTCCATATCACCTCTTTCGCAATTGCTACTACTACGAGAAAACGAAACTTACCTTCATTCACGAGGAAATCCGGTGGGTCAATTTTTGTAATCGACTCAGTCGACAGCTGTACTCTTCGTGTACCTGACAACAGCTGTTCGGCATAAACCCACACCTCAGACACGTCCGGACAATGAACAATAGCGTGCGGGACGGTTTCCCTATCCCGCCCGCATCTTGGACATATCGGACTGTCCCGGCCACCGTGCCTTGCGAGTTTATCCCGAACAGGTAGAGCTCCTCTGTAGCATTGCCATGCCAGAGACTTCTGGAAGTTGTCCAGTGTCCTCGGCTTGAACGTACGTCGGAACAGACTGGCCAGCTGATTATCGTTGAGACCTAGGGTTTCCCCCAAGGTATCTTCACATTCCGCCTCTACCAACCCTCTATAGAAGAATGTGGTGGAACCCCCACCGCAGGCGTTGCCCGAGCGACGGAATAGCAGGAGAGCCTTGCGACACTCCGTGTACCAAGTACCGAGTTTCGATCTACGATCCAGCCAGGTTTCCCGTCCACCGAAACTAGTGAACTTGGGAAACATCAGTTTTGCTAACGGAGACCACACCCGTTCACCATCCAGGTAGAGCCACAGATGTCTTAACCTCAGCGCATGTCTGCGCATCATCAGCCAAGGCATCCCTAGCCCACCCTTTAACGGTTGTTGACAGCAAGTAGAGCGTTTCACAAGTGGTTTCCTACCCTTCCACAAGAAGTAGAAGAGCTGTCTTTCCAACTTGGTCAACCACGAATCGGGGCAAGGAACGACGGAAAGGCGGTAGGTGATAACCGATGCGATAAACACATTGGCCACCTCCGCCCTCCCTTTCAAGGATAGCCACCGCCAAGACCAGGTCTTGGCTACTGCAGCCACCTTGCTCGTTACCTCGCCCCAATTCTTCTCTATTTGGAGGTCTGGACCGAACCAGACCCCTAGCAGTTTAATCGGACCCTCCGTCCAACGTCCCACGACGCTGTCAGGAGGCATCGACTTGCCTCTCCAGGTGCCGAGTTGCAAGCCGACTGACTTTTCGCGATTAACTTTTGCTCCTGTCACCGTCTCGTAAACCTCTATGGCCTTGCCTACTTTACATAGGTGGTCCATTTCGGTTACGATGATGGGATCACGAGATGACTTGACGCTGATTGGTTGCTTCGTAGACCGATCACGTGAAACTGCTGTGACTGTGGTTAGGGCGTGATGCATGACCTGTTACCTAGCGGTTCGGTTTTGACTCACTGCTACAGTAACATTGTCTGCTAGTCAGATACCGTAAGTACTCAGGCATTAACTTCTGCTGTCACAAGTAAACGTGTTTCTTAAAATGCTCTTCATTATTGCAATTCTTTTCTCTAAAGCTCATTAGGCACATGTAGGTATAAAATATATTGAGCCGGTGGAGAAACTTTTTCGCGGCGGCTATAAGTTAAGTAGATATCCCCTTCACATATCTTACAAACTTATAAAAAAAGGATATAATAACGTCGCCTCTAATGCAATCACAAGCAAACTTTAAAATTACCTTGAATTTCTTTTAGTAGTGCAACTGGCCTGATATGAACCATGTCTCTTCTTGAAAAAGTTACTCATACCTTTTCTAATGTATATAAAAAAGAAAGGCTGGCCTAGGCAGGCATAAGTTTGCTTAGTTAAGACTAAACTACAACCTATAAGATGTACTTTCTTCCTAATTTTGGCATAAAGCTACCAATGTTAGAGGAGAAGCACATCAATTACATAGACCCTGGTACTTAACTGGTACTTCATTTTATCATCCTCAAAAGCATGAATGACTAAGTTGATCACGACGAGATTTCAACTCAGAACTGCCACTGAACATTTTGTCCGACGCGCTAATGATTCTGCTAGCTCGTCACCTTAAGATATGATATCGGCTTCACATTTTGGTACAAGGCCAACAATGTCAGGGAGGGTGTAAGTCGATTAAATCGATCCCAATGCTCAACTGGTACTCATTTTATCGACCCCCAAAAGGATAAAAGCAAAGTCGACCTCGATGGAATTTGAACTCAAAACGTATGAACAGGCGAAATGCCGCTCAGCACTTTTCCCGGTGCGGTAACGATTCTGCCAGCTCGCTGCCTAAAAAGGATGAAAGGCAAAGTCGACCTCGCCGAAATTTGAACTCAGAATGTAAGGGCGGACGAAATTAAAGATTCTGCCAGCGCGTCACCATAAACAGCCTATAATATATTAATATAAATTAAAGGCGGCTAGCTGGTAAAATACGCACACACACACACACACATATATATACGACGGGCCTCCTTCAGCCTCCGTCCACCAAATTCACTCACAAGGCTTTGGTCTGCCCGAGGCTCTAGTAAAAGACACTTGCCCAAGATGCCACATAGCAGTGGGACTGAACCCGAAACCATGTGGTTGGTAAGCAAGCTACTTGCCACTCCTGCGCCTTATGTAAAAAAAATGTGTGTGTGTGTGTGTGGGTAGGTGGGGGGCGTTTGTGTGTAACCAAATGTTCATATTTTCCTCTTGAATGGATAGGTTATTGTATATGAGATATTGACTTCTTTCTTTGTTTTTTTTTCTTTTTACCTTAGATGCCTGCTTGCTTATAAACAATTTTCCTCTGTTTAAGCTGAAACACTAACAAAACATTTGACGAATTGAAATTTAAGACTAGATGCTACGGTATCGGACAATGAATGGCTGGTGACGTTAATGCAGTGACACGTTTTGTTGGTTGTGATATTTTCATTTATATAACAAGAAACAAAATATTCCATTTATTTCTTACGTTTCTTGAAGGTCATAACCGTTGCCAGATGAGCATTTTGTATGTTATTTAAACACTTTGTGGCTATAGCGCTGAACCCCAGACGAAATGCCATACCCTATTTTAGATTCATTCATCTATGCTCTGGGTTCAAATCCCATAGATTTCGGCTCCGCCATTCAACTTTCTGAGCGTCAACAAAATAGTCACCACAATTCACAATTACATAGAGTTGACTGTATGGATTAACGTATTATTTTCCGTCATACAAGTCGAATTATTCAGGCCGAAATTTACCGCCAGAAAAAAAGGTTGATCGACTTGGACACTGAGACGATTTTGGAGGACCAAAAGTTTCATGTGAAATACAGCAGGACTTGGGAAACAGTGACGATGTTTGAATGTTTACACTACATACGCTATATACTATGTCGACTTGTGCACCGGAAAATATGGAATAGCATTTGCCTTTCAATAATTGGCAAAAAGAACACATTTGATCAACATCTATTTTAACGATTCAGATTCTGAACCATAACATCTAGGAAAACTAGCATTTTAAATTATCTTAAATTAATTTTGGTGACAAATTGATACCAATCTTACAATTAACCAAATGAAAAACTCGCATACGGAAATAAGTTCTTACCAAAAAATCTAGTTAAATAAAATAAAAGATGGTAATGAATCTTTGACCTATTGACTAATGAAGAATTCTTTGACAAAGATTTCCATAAAGCATTTTTTAGCAGATTTAATGATAAAACAATTAGTTTGATGAATTCTTTACTATTTTATATAAAAATCAATCTTAAACGATTACTTCAACAAAAAGTTTAAGCATACACACACGTACACATATCAAACCTTCTTAATTCATCGCTAAAAGTGAAATGCAATAACGAAGACATCAATAGAATTATTATTGATGTTTTCGTTATTGAGCCCATATCAGGCCTGATTAAGTAATCCTATGGTCAAAAGCGTTTCAGCAGTGACCTTTCACCATTGTGTAGTATTGCATTATAATATATGCTATTCTTTTTGTAAAATAATGACGTGTAATTTGAAAAAGTTAAGCTGCCCTTTCTAGCAAGTAGGACGAACACATAGTAGCTTTCTAGTTGCTTCATGAATTCTTTTGCTGAGACCACAGTCTGTAAAAAAACCGAATGTGACGTGAATGCAAATTACTTCAAAAGTCATTGCTTTCAGTGTATGAATAGTAACAACCAAGAAAAGATTTCGCCCCAGAATCTCGTTTTTAAAAGACAGAATTAAAACAATGGGCATACGAAAATAAACAGGGGATACGATTGAAAAACGATTTCGGATTGACTGTTTAGATATGTGTTTAGGTATGAGAGTGAATATTGTTAAATGGTTTGTGATGTACCGCGAAACGTATTCTTCGCATTTCGTGTAAAAGCCCACTTAAACCGTATTATTATGGAAGGTAGAAGGCATACATTTTTTTAGTAATACAGGACAGTCTACAAAGCACAAAATAATAGCAATAACAAATTATTTCACATTTCGGTATCATAATCCCATTTTTTAACTTTAAGGAAGAAAATAACCCCAGTGGTTGCAAGCCTTATAGGTATATGTTGGCTCAGTGTTTTTCAGAATGTGTGGTGAAGTGGGGTACGGATTGAAAAGAAGGTGGGTGAATTATCAATTCTAATGAAGATGGTTTTAAACTTTGTTAGAACTTGTCTAATAAAATAGTAAAGAAAGCATTATATGGATGCAATCTCCTTCGTCTTCTCATTAATAAAGAAGGCAGGATCGTTAGCACGCCGGGCAAAATGCTTAGCGCCATTTCGTACGTCTTTACGTTCTGAGTTCAAATTCTGTCGAGGTCGACTTTGCTTTTCATTCCTTCAAGGATGATAAAATAAGTATCCATTTGAGTAGTGGGATCGATGTTAGCGACTTCTTCTTCCCCTGAAAAACTGCTGACTCTGTGCTAAAATTTGAAAAGAGGGAAAAGGTGGCGAGTTGGCAAAATCGTCAGCACGTCGGATAAAATTCTTCGCAATATTTCTTTCGACTCATTACGTTCTGAGTTAAAATGCCGTCAAGGTCGAGTTTGCCTATCATCCTTTCTGGATCGATAAAATAAGTACCATTTGAGCACCGGAGACGATGTAACCGATAAAGTCCTCCCACCAACATTACAGGCTTTGTGCATGTATTAGAAAGAATTAACTAAGAGGGGAAGTGGAAAACAACTTCGCTAATAATTTTGAGATAGTATGGGGAATTGTATTTATCAGTTTGAAAACTGCGGCGTTAATTGGCATTCCGAATTTTGAGGCCAAACTATAGATGTTCTGATTGAAATAAACACCCATATTTAATTATTCTAATTCTCTATCCAACCTCAACTTCAAAGGATTTTTTTAATACCTGCATCATGTTGGGGGTATTATACAAAAGATAAGGCGGCGAGTGGCAGAATCGTTAGCATGCAGGGCGAACTGCTTAGCGGCATTTCGTCCATCTTTACATTTTAGATTCAAATTCATCTGGGATTGACTTTGCCCTTCATCTTTCGGGATCGATAAAATAAGCACCAGTGGAACACTGAGGTCGACTTAATCGACTTTGCCCCTCCCCTAAACCTGCTGGTTTTCTGCTAAAGTTTTGCATAAAGTTCACCCCATTTCTGCACTTTTATTAATGGAATTTTTATTTTTTAAAGAAAAACGAGTTGACGAATATTCTTAATGTATGATAAGTATAACAACAATAGCAAAAGTCATTGTATGTCAGAATTTGAATACAAATTCGTTTTCAAACCATTTTCTCACACATATGTAGTGATAAAACCTGTTTATTTTTACCTTGTAATGTCTTTGTTATGCTTTTTTTCGGGGGTCAGTCACATTTTCTTTTCATCCATTATCTGCGCTCGACTATTATAATCTATGAAATTTCTTTGCAGACTTAGTAATTTAATTTCTAATACAATGATCATGTCTTTGTCAAGTAGTTTTGTAAAGAGACACATTAAAATAAGAAACTAGGTGAGATGTTGGTAGGTAATTCTCAGGAAGTATGAATTAAATCACATTTCTTTGTTTACCTGATGGTTTTTCATAGATAAAAGGAGGCGTAAGTTAGAAATATTTGACTTCTTTCATGAATGAAAATTCTGTTTTCATTACATAATAAATCAAGATATATAAATATCATGAACGAAATTTTCCACCAGGAAATGAATTTTTCCCCATAAATGATGATTACAGTACCAAATAAGTTTTTTTTTGTTGAGAATAATGAAAATAAAAATAAAAAAAAAACTCAATTTAAAGTGTGAATCGTGAAAGCGTTGCGATATGGTTCAGTCCATTTGAAGCTTTGTTAAGCGAGTTGATATGTAATTTTGTTTAACTATTATATTAAAACATTAGTCAGACTGTCAGATGTTGTTATACACCGCTGATCACAGAGCTCCTCCTCGCATTGTTGCGGCTTTAGAGTGATGCCACTCTGCTGGCTAAGCGGGCAAGTCAACATTCCTCCTGAATGGAATGCCAGTCCGTCGCAGAGTTACCCATTTATAGCTGAGAGGACTTGAGCAACGTGAAACGAAGTATTTTGCTCTCGAGCACGACGCCGGTTTGGGAATTGAAACTGCGACCTTGCGTAAGCCATGTGTCTTCACATTTCCTCTCTCATTAGAATCACGGAGGTAGCCAGGATTTCAGTCTAGGAAATTCTCAATTATTTAAATTGTTCCAGTATTAGCCGTCTAATTTGTTCTTTCATGAGCATGTACGTGTATATCATATACAATATATATAACTGGGAAAGGAAGAGTTCATGCAGATCAGTCGAATACACTCTGGCTACGAATGAGAAAATAAGACCAATTTAGCCCTTTGCCTGTCATCTGTATGACATAACACAGCATATATTTCCCTGGTGTCCACGCATCATATACGAATTGCGTTCACAAAGTATCCGAATTTATTTTTTCTCACCAAAACTAATGCAGTATTGGCAAATTCCTTTGGGCTGAAGGCGACACTATCCTTCTTGTGCATGCGTGAAAATTTTCGCATCACCGATAGACCGCGTCAGTTCCCGGCTTTTACACCTAGCGTACAAACATGTAGTGATTACTCGTCGGATTTCCGTTTTCACCGAACGCATCCAGTAGAGGCATTACATCAAGTTTTGCCAAAAGCTTGGTGATACTCAAGTTCAAATCATTCAGAAGATTCAGCAGGCTTTTGGCGATGATGCCATGGATAAAAATCAGATCAAAGAGTGGTAAAACCACTTCCAAACATGGTCACATCTCAGTGAAGAGTGAGGTAAAACTATTAGATGTTGTTATACATTATTCCCACCAAAGTCATCTTCGTTTTTCATCCTTTCGGGAGTTCGAAAGAAAAAAAAAATACTTGCAAAATACTAGAAATGATTTTATCACAATCTTCAAATTTCTGGCCTTGTGCCTATGTATATGAGAAATCCTTACAATTCCATCAGTCTGAACGCAGTTAAGTGTGCAGTGTCGAATAATAGGGTTATTTTCTACATATTGTGTATGTGTGTAAGAGCAGGAGGTTTGGTTCTGTATCATCATCATCATCATCATCATCGTTATCATCATCCTCGTCATCATCATTTGATTATCTTCAGCTGCCTCTTCTTGTAAACGACTATCAAAATATTCAAAGAAATCCCGAACTTTTCTTTATAGATGGGTGAAATATGAAGAAGATGTTGAGGAAGGAGGAGAAAGATGGTCGAAACCTCATGTGGCATCTTTATCTTTACATTCCTTGTTCGAACTGCGAAGCTGTATGATGTCTGGTGCTGTGATGCTAGACATGGATGCACATAATCTATCTCAAGTGATAGGTAAGGAAATTAGTAATGTTATCAAACTGATATAATTTGTAGCGCATTTCAGTATCCGCAGTTGTAGCAACATGGTCAGAGCTAATTCATTATAAAAACCATCTAAAATATACTAATGCTTTATTCCGAACTCCTGGGTTTGCTTAACGTACAGGATCATAATAAACCTTTCTATTTCCGCATTTAGAAAAGTAAGTAATAAAATAAATATGTGTCGGTCTCAACACTGAGTCTTCCGATTCAGATGTTTGATCAGCCGAGTTACCTAATCATGGAATTAGTCTGAAAGTGTCTGTGTAATCGTCAAGTAAAAATCAGCGTGACACGGTGTATGATAAGCTTGAACTTTTGAATTACGAGTACAGTCCTCTTGACTGGCTTCTGTTCAATTTCCATTTGCCCAATTTCACTCGCAAGTTTTGAGTCCCTTGTGGCTATGGCAAAAGACACTTGCCTATGCCACCCCGCTGTGGGACCGAACGATAAAACTCGTTTTTGCATAGCAAACTTTTCCCATTCGGCTATGCTGCATCCAATATATAGTAAAAACGGCTATATATCAAGAGTTTGTGTCTGTAGCATAACTTTGGTTTTTCTAAAACTGTATAACCTTGTAGCAAGCCTGGAAGGTTTTGGAGGCGCAGGCGTAGCTGTGTTGTATGAAGCTTGCTTCCCAATCACACGGGTCCAGGTTCAGTCCCACTGTGTAGCACCTTGGGCAAGCGTCTTGTGAGCGGATTTGTAGCATCTTAGGCAGGCGCCTTGTGAGCGGATTTGGTAGACGGAAATTGAAAGAAACCAAACCTGTCGTTTATACACATATATGTATATATCTGTGTGTGTGTGTGTGTATTTGTGTCTGTATTTATCCCCTCACCACTGCTTGACAACCAGTGTTGGCGTGTTTATGTCCCCGTAACGATTCGGCAAAATAGACCGATAGAATAGGTATTAGGCTTTAAAAAATAAGTCCTAGGAGCGATTTGTTCAACTAAAATCCTTCAAGACGGTGCTCCAGCATGGCCAGTCAAATGACTGAAACAAGATAAAAGATAATATTCACTCCAGATGTAGCGTAACTTTGGAAATGGGATTAAATAACTAGGGCAAAGATTAGAAAGGGCCCTATACTGAGAAAAAGGGTGTTAATGAATTGCAGTCTATGAAGCCAACAAAAAATCTATACGTGATCACGTGACCATCTATGTTGGATAATGTCATCGTATATACGCAATGCCTGGAAAAAACAAAAGAACTGAATGTTTATGGCTTGAATGCCATTGATGATAATGCTGTTCTATCAGGGATGATACGGCGCTAAACAAGTACTTGAATTAAGGCAGTGAGCCACAGAGGGAGGATCTAAGACTTTTTAGGATAAGCAAACAAACCTACCCCACATCACACTCTACTATCTTAGAAAAGCAGAAGGAACCATTGGATATATAGGCTAGGAAAAAGACTGGATGGTCATTAATGGAAAACTTTTGATCGTATGTATGCACGTCTATGATTAATCAAGAGCTAGAGTAAGGAAAATACTGTGGTTTATAAAAATCATTTTTAATTTTCAGCTTGGTTTATTTTAAACCTTATATAGTGTAGACATGGTCAAGAGTCGTCTTTCGTGGTCTCGAGTTAACCAATATCTTCCTCTGTGTGTGTGTAAGTCGCCGACAAACCGATACTCTATGAACATAGTCCCTTGAAATATTTGTCCTACATCGTGTTACAAACATCTTGTCACTTTCACTATCAAAAAATACAGTGAACCAGTGATCGGCCCTGCTATTATATACAAATTACAATATAACATTTTTAAAAATAGATAATATAAATAATAATTTACAGTTTTGTTAATGACTAACAGCGTTTCTATATTTGTTAATTAGCCAGTAGAATATAGTCAATACTAAACAATCAGTTCAATACCTTACCTACTAGACTGCACTAATACTTCAATTACTGAATTCATGACTAACGTTCAGTATTGCTTTACTAAAAAGAAACCTTTCGATTTAACACTATATGCTAATAATACTGCATTATTGTCTTGTTTTGCTGTTGTTCTTTTCTTTTGTTATACACCGACTATGTGGTCTTGATCTTGTTAGCCGTCTACGAATAAATTCATTTATATCTATTAAAAATAGGAGAAAAATCGTTAACAAAAATGATTTAGGCGCCCTTCTTCAGTAGAAATATTACGACACTTATTTCCCTTCTTTTAGTAAACTGCATCACTTTAGTTAAAAATTCTACATTGTAAATCAAAGTAAAGTTGGACAGTCTAATTAATTTTCAATGACTTTAGTGTTCCGCTATTGACATTTCCTTAGCATCTGTATGACCTTTTTAAGTGAAAATTAGCCCTACTCTTGTTGGTTGATTGTAATAGAAAACTGATCCCAAATAACAAAATAAAAGAGTGTATATTTAAAAGCTAGGTTAAGTTGACTGACTGGTTTGTGAAGAATTTTCTTTCTTCCTTGTTTTTTCTTAATCACTTGTTTGTAGTAATATATCCCGTTCTGTCAACAGAGAGCATTTTAAAAGAATGAGAGTGTTACAAGGATCAAGTGTCTCTAACCTTGCGCCGTTTTCTTTAAAACGAGTTGGCTTAATGACACTTCTTGTACAATAACGTATTTTTCACCAAGGTTGTTAAAAAAAACATCCGAAGTAATGATTGAGGGAGAGGAAAGAGAGAGAAGGGGTTTGTGGAGAGAATGGTTTACAAATAATCTGAATGAGTATACACCGTTAAAAAAGAAAAACATGTGAGTTAAAACATTTCTTCAAACGGTCTTAAAAGAAAGTAATGTTAGTTTACGCTTCATTAACACTTTTCAATACAAGACGTCTTACGCTGAAAATTAAAGAAACTGAAATATATCTTAATAAAAGTAATAGCCAATTCAGGTCAATCATACCATCTGATTACCTTTGTTTTTCAGCCTTAGATATGGCTACGGCAATGTGAATTTCAATTATGTTGCGATATAATTATTATATTCATTCACTTTTGTTACGAAATCTTCTCGATAGCTGGCAATTACATTTTCTATAGCCATTCAAATAAAGCAGCTCTTTTCATCAACTTCTAATACGACATTTATTCTATGACTGACGCTAGCGATGGAATATCATATGTTCAGAACACTCGTTTAACAACGTTGATTTCCTTTCACCTAAATGTTCCATCATCTCTGCTTTCATTCTGTGGAGTGAAACTTGAGTACATTTTCATTGTTTCGTATACTGTTGCCCGAAGAAAATGTCTTTTTCTTTCTTGTGTGTGTGTGTGCTTTTTTTCATTCAGTTTAAGCTAAGATTTCCAATGAAAGAAACCAAAACAAAATGAATTCTGTCTTCGTTTGATTGAAACGTAATGTCGGTGTTTATCCAATCAATTGATTTATCATCTGTCAAACTTAATTGGCTTTGTTTCGTTATTAGTAATAAAACAAGTATATATAAGAAAAAAAATAACATGTCCAAATATTGAATTGATCCAATGTAGGGTTAAGTTGTACAGAAAACTTTGTCACTAATTACCATTTAGATCCTTGTGATCGTTGCTTTATCCCAGGTCGGCTCTGATTGAGCAGACCCACGGTCAAAGAGTTTCAGCCATGAGCACCACATCTTATTTTCAAACAATGTACCCTGGACTATATCTTCCATTATGTCCCTCATTTTTTAAAACGGTTACGGCTTGGCTTAAGGGGAATGTAAAGGTTATCTCTAGCTGATAGAGTGACTGCTCCTTGTTAGGTCAATTCCCACAATCTCGGCATAGACATGTAGAATGATGTGCTTCGGTTCAGTCAGTTGCAGTCTGTTCAAATTAATTGTGTTCGTTATATATTCAAATAAAAAACTTTGGGAATGACTTCGTCACACATAATAGCTAACAGTAATGCTTCCAGATAATGGAATCGGATTTTTCAATGAATTATAAAGAAACAGTTTTCGCAAATAGTGTTACTTTCGTTGTTTCCCCGTTTCACTTACCAATATGGGAACACAAAGTTCAGTCATTGATCTCCGCAATAATTTTCTTTTAAACTAAGTACCAAAAACCAAACCTGCTGAACAACAAAACCTTATCGTAGAACTTGACAAGGCTCTGATCAAAGACTCAAATGAAAAAAATGTATTTCCGCAGTGAAACGAAAGAAGACCAACCCCAGAACTAATGATTCTACAGGAAGCTGTGCCTCTCTAGTAAAATGCGAAATTAAGAAAAGGAAACAAACTCCAGCTTGCTACTCTCAATGTATAACTAGGAATCAGCAGCTTAATGACACTTTTGTGCTAAGAAACGTTTTTCTGTTTGAAGCACAACCAGCTTTAAGTAGCACAGTACATTTTTTTAAAAGCTCGAATATTCATATATGAAAGTTGGATGTTAAAACAAGAAGTGGGCTTTAACGAATTATGTTTGGAGAGAGACTTAGAGAAATTACTACAAAATAGATCAGTTACTAGAAGCGATTTGTACACACACATGACCACGTACATACACATACATATATACACACACATTATATGTGTGCAACGTGGGTGCATTATGTGTAGGAAAGAAAGAAAGAAAGAGAGAGAAGAATCTACTCTAATACAAATCTGTTAACTCTAATACAAATCTGTCAACCACGAAATGATGGAAGAGACAAAGTTGGCCTCGGCGGGATTTGAACTAGGAGTGACAAGAGCAGTTAATGAGACGATAAAGTCTCTGCTAATTGTCCGCCTTAATATATACACGCATACGCACAGTCATTTGCACACATGCACACGCGTATATATACACATGTATGAGAGAGGGTATGTCCTTATACTACCCAACTCATCTTTTCATGGAAAGGCGACTTAAAACGACGACGTCTGTGACGATGATGACGCTAGCAATCATATGAGTGCGTGTTTCTGTCTGTATGTCTGTACTTACATATGAGGTATTTATGTGGGAACCACTTAACCGTTGCCTCTTCATATGCTTGCGACTCGAAATCTCAGAACTGTCACAAAACAGGACTTTAACTTTTGCTTCTTTCAAAGCTTTGAAGTATATACATATGTTTGCACTTCAGTGTCGTTATCAAACAGTTTTATACATTTTTCTGTCATGTATTTATTATGCTTTTATATTATTATCAAAATTTACAACAGTATTACCAGGGCTACGATAAAATTGTCATTGTAGCACTATATTATATATTGAATGTGCGTGCGCGAGCGTATTTACGTTGTTCTATGACAGGCTGAAGAAAACGCACTGAATACATAGAGTAGGATATTGCTGATATCTATTACGCTGATTTCTCAAACTGGGCTGGCAGCAAGCAATGAAATAAGCATTCAGAGACCCAACCCACCCTTTTGCACCGCGTTGTTTCACTTAAATATATCTTGCATTTCGTCAGTCGGTAAAATTATGAGTTGCAGCAGGCAATACACACACACACAATATATATATATATATATATATATATATATATATATATTATATATATATATATATATATATGTTTAGAGAGAGGGAGAGAGAGGAGGAGGAGAGAGAGAGAGATAATGTTATAATAAAAATCACAAACGCTGTGAAATATATTATTTCTGTTATGACATTATCTTCCTTGTTTTAGCTGAGCGAGTGCTACTCTACTTGTTGAAGCCTTACAACATGAACTATATATATATATATATATATATATAGTGATAATTGATCGATAAGTAATGAGGCATTAAGCAACCCTGCATCCATTGTGCGTATTTTATCTTGTTTCTTCTTTCCTGTTTTTCCGTATGTTCCTTTTTGGCTTCCACCGCTGCTTGAGATACTCACATTCACACATATAGTAAAAGGTACGTGGCCAAGAGGTAAGGTCGTTGCACACACAATTGCAAGACTTTGGTTTCGATTCCCACATCGACAGTGTATTGTGTTCTTGAGCAAAAACGCTTCATTTCACGTTGTTCCCATAAATGGGTGACCCTATGTCGAACTGGCCGGCAGGGTGGTGTCTTTCGAAAGAAACAACAATACGAGAAGATGCATTGTCACCAGCGGTGTGTAACAGCATCCGATAGATTGGTCAATTCTGTGATACAGCTATATGTTGACAGAGAAATGCGAGGGCGATCGAGGTAGTTAGATTGTACGATAGCATAATCATCTTTGTTCATGCTTCTCAGTCCGGAGTGGCAGATGAACGAAAGGTCTAATTTTACATAGTCCTTTTACCTGATCTTCGTGGCCAGCGACTTCAATGGACATGTTGGGCAGTAATCTGATAGATTGCAAGTTGTAACATGGAAGCTATGCATTTAGTCCCAGAATTAAAGAGGGAACAAGGCTCTAGAAGTTCTGTAACGCAAACGATCTCATGATTTACAACGCGAACTTCAAGAAACCAACCGGTCACAAGTTCATCTATCAATCTGGTGGGCACACAAGGTATATTGACTACATTCTCACCAGAAAACGGGATAGAAAAATGCTTGGGTATGCAAATATATATGTGCGTGTGTGTCTCGACAGACGTTCTAACCAGAACTAGGGGCCTATCACTTTCAGGTAGTCTTGCGGCGCACTCGTTCATTATCATGAGTATTTCTATGTCCTTGCACAATTATTCGATAGTCAACGAGTGAAATAGTCAACTGTCGGCACTAGGCAAGCTTGGTGTGGAAACCAGTTTAGTCACCAACAACAAATTGTACCAGACTACATGCTACCAATAGCACTTGTGAGCGACCGGACATAGCTCTCTCTCTCTCTCTCTCTCTCTCACACACACACACACGTTTACTTATTCGTAAAACTGTTCCGGGGTTCTCCGTTTGAGATGCTTGAACTGAATGTATGTTCACAATGCTGTATATATGATTACTCACTGAAATGCACATATTTGGGCACTAAAAAATAGCATGCACACTCATTGCATGAGCGCAGATTTAGTGATGAATGCATATAAATATATGCACACGCAAACTCATTCATATATCCATGGATATCAAGAGCTGTCTTGACTGAAACAAAAGAGTTTTGTTATTTTATTTTAGGGACTTGCTTGAATTCTGAGAGGGATGGAGGACTTGGATAAATCCCAAACTAAGAGCGTACAGATAGATGCTTGCAACTGAAAATAATGCTTAACTAAACTCGGTTGTTGATAGGTTTTTGCACTTTAAATTAATAAAAAGCGGGATATGATTTCGCTGCTGTATAAACATGGAAAGTAGAAAGATGGGAGATAGTATAGAAAAATGAAAGCTAAAGGTAACAAAAGAAACTGTTTTGCCATCTGAGATATAGCTCAGTAGTAGAGTATCTATCTAAAGATCGATAGGTAGCAGATAACTCTTTCTTAAAGTGTTATTTTTCAAGCCAAACAGAGAACCTCTTCGTGGGCACTTGACCTGCAAGAAATAGTAACCAAATTTTCCTCAAATTATACACTTTCGCTTAAAAGAAGAAAGGATACATAAGGTAATGCAGTGCTTAAGAAAAAAAAGGTAAAATATAGAAAAACCAACGGAATAGTCACGAACGCCTTTGATCATAAATCTATTTGTTTAGGCTAATCTGGGGTTAGCCATCATCACCACTTGCAACAATAACTGTTTTTTCTGTCAGGACAACATAACTATATACAAACAGAAACAAGTTTTCTCAGTAATTAAAAATAATCCAACAGGATTTTCCAATTAAGAATATATTGCTGTTATTTACCCTCGGGTCAAAAAATTGATTGAGTAGACTTAGGTTCAAAGGGATTCCAACCACGACCATCGTACTTCTGTAGAGCTTCTAATAGTATATAATCCAGATTGTCCTTCATTGTTTAAAACGGTTAAAGGTTTGGTTTTGGAAAATTTGATGCTATTTCTCGCAGATCGAGCAACCTCTTAAATACCCCACATCGTTAAGACAGTATATTTGCTTAAAATAAGAACATTTTTCACAAAGCTGTTGATTACATTTATATTATGTCCTAAGAGAACGTAATCCTGACGACAGCCTAATTAAAAATTCGATCTCTCACCCTCAACACTGAAATTCTCATGCTTATGAAACAAGTTTTAACAGTTATTGTAACTACATTGTTACCAGTAATTACCCTGCAGTTTGCATTGTAGTAAAATACGATGTCTCTTTGTGTACATTGTTAATCATCATTAATTAACTCGTCAATATCTTAATATACATAACACCTTCTGATGCTTAGAAAAGAGACACACCCAAGTAAATATCAATAACACAACTCCGAATCATTGTTGTATTACGGATACTTACATTTAACTGACGTCATTAATGGAAATCGGTAATACTAAAGCATACAAACTCTAGTCTTCCACATAGAGGAATTCATTAATGCACTTCTATTTCATACAATATTCGTAACATGTTTAGATATGATCTATTAATATATAAACTAACCATCGTTACAGTAGTATATGGGCAATCTAATCCATTGCCTGTCCAAAGTATTTTCATAAATTTGTCTTAAAAGTTGAATGCTGTTTTCAGACTTTAGCTAACTCTTGTTTCATTTCATACGCCCTTTCATAAGTACTCAGTTACCCTGGTGGTTGAAACAAATTGAGGATGTGTATGATGCATGGACGCAAGGGAAATATATCTTGTGTATTACGTGTGATAAGTAGGACAGGCAAAGTGTTATTCAGACGTCAGTGAAACAGTCTTTCATAAATGGCGTAGTCTTTCATAATAAAGCGGAAGAAACATACTTCTAGAGTGCCCCCATTCGTCATGTCCAGCAATGTTGACATACTCCTTTTGAAGAATATATCGTAAAATGATTGGGTACCATGAAACGAACCATGTATAATTTGTCACTAATTATAATTATGAAAGCCAAGGCACCCAAACAACATATTTGGCAATTTCATCTCCCCACCCCTGCCTCCATCAGAGGTTTACAGCACTGAAAAGTAGTTGGTTATGATTGCTTCCAAAATTCAAGGGATTTTACAGCTCACATGTATCGGCATAATTTCTTTATCGGTATGCGTACCCTAGTTTAAGAACTCATGTTCTAGAGTTATGCAGCATGAATCAAACAGAAGAGTACTGAAATATTTAAATCTTATAGACACGTTTTAATAAAGACATACCTATACGCGCACTGGACATTTAGGACAAATTCCATCCAAAATTTAGACACGTGAACTAGTAGTTACAAAATATTTCATCTCTCACACGAACAAGAAACGACTGCTCGAGCAAACTACCAAAGAAACTATTGCTTGGTCGTCGTTCTACCTGCCACAAATAACAGTCAAATTTCGACTGTATGAAAGAAAAACCTTAGCTCATGTACTCGTGGTAGTCCTGGATTTAGACATGAAATTCCGAGCTATATAAAGCATGGATATTTTTATTAAAAAGTTACACACACAAATCTCACAGAAGTTAAAAACACATATGCTTTTTAATTATTCTGATGCTCCTGCCGATTGTGAGGTCCTAAACTGTAGTTTGTTATCCTATGCCTAAATCTGACACTGTACCTCTTGGCTCGCTGTACTTTAAAAAGCGGTTAAAATGTCTTTGATTATATAAGTTTGCTCAATGGAAGCCGACCGAAGCTACACAACAACACCTGTTTCAGTATTAAGATAATCTCGCGATGCAGTTCCAGATCCCGATGAATCCTTTTTTTGTTAACTATTATAAATGTGGGTATAACATATACTACTCTTCTTGTCGCCCTTTTCAAGCCTAGCCAGGCTCATGGGCCCGGTTTCCCGGTTTCTGTGGGGTATGTGTTCCTCGCAACTGGACGGGACGCCAGTCCATCGCAGCGTTACTCAAGAAACAGGAAGAGAGAGTGAGAGAAAGTTGTGGCGAAAGAGTACAACCCCTGCTGGAGCATCGTGGAGCTTTTATGTGTTTTCGCTCAATAAACACACACAACGCCTGGTCTGGGAATCAAAACCGCGATCCTCCGACCGCGAGCCCGCTGCCATAACCACTGGGCCATTGCGCCTCTACTATACTACTATTAGTAGTAGTTATTGTTGCAGTTGTCTGGCCCCGGGTTTGTCCTGATTGAGCAATTGGAAAGACCATCGCGCCTTTTTTAGGATTGCATTATGTAATGTATCATTTTTCTATTTAAGAGGATAAGGCACTTTTTGAGAGAGAGATTTGGCTGCTGCTGCCAGCATGTCGAGCGACATCGTTAGTTCATTGAAGTGGTCGATAGACGTAAAAGTTTGAGTAGTTAGTAGTCTAATAACGTTTATGAGAATTAGATGTATTGGTAACGCGTATGAAAAGATATTTAAACAACAAGTCATGTGTGTTATAGTGCTACTGGCCTAAGATGGACATTAGAGTTACTGCGGACTATATTATTCCCGTCTATCTATAAGTCTAGTTCTTAGCAGTGTGTGTGTGTATCTTTTATGCTTTATTTATTTCAGTCTTCGGACTACGATCATGCTGGGGCACCGTCTTGGCCCCAGTGCTTATTTTTAAAGCCTGATACTTATTCTATTGATCTCTTTTGCTTAACCGCTAAGTTACAGGAACTTATATATATATATATATATAATATATATATATATATATATATATATATATATATATAATGAAGGGTGAAATTAATTAATTTGGAATAATTAATTAATTAATTTCACTACTTGGTGTAATTATATATATATATATATATATAAAACATCTGACCTCTTTCAGTTTCCGTCAACCAAATCCACTCACAGGGCTTTAGTCGTTCTGGGGCGGACTATATTAGAATACTTTTGCCCAAGGTGCTGCGCAGTGAGACTGAACTGAAGACCGCACGGCTGGAAAGCATGCTTTTTAAATCCAGGCCGTATTAATGTTTTGTTATGTTATCCGACTGACTGCAATGTGTACTGATGAAAGGTGAAAAATATTAAATATCTGCTAATCTGTTTCGTGATTCAGTTTTAAATGTCAGCTGCTTCTAGTCTTTAAAGGAAGTTTTGAGACAACTTTCAACATGAGATAACCACGCCTCCTAAATAACATTCGATGGCCATGAACCCGTCTATTAAGACCTCTTCACCATCATGTATCCAAAAACAGTATTCCTGAGACCCTCCTATTTACATTCATTTACAACCATGCGGGTTCTGGTTCAGTCCCAGTACCCGGCACCTTGGATAAGAGTCTTTTACTGTAGCTCTGGACCAACTAATACCTTTTGAGTGGATTTGGTAAACGGAAATTGTGGTAGCCCGTCATATCTTTTACCTTTTATCTCACATTTGTTTCAGTTATAAGATTGTGGCCATGCTAGGGCCCCGTCTTGAATAATTTTTAGCTGAATGAATCGACCTCAGCACACACAAACACACACACACACACACACGTGACTGAAGTTTCGGCCAACTAAGCTTAATTGGCCGAAACTTCGTAGTCACTGTCAATACTATATTGCTAAAGAATAAATTGTACTCTACCAAATCTATTGAATAATCCTTCAATTTTCATGTAAAATAAATTCATGCATATGCAGTGTGTGTGTGTCATATTCACTCACTGTCAACTACTGGTGGTTTGTTTACGTCCACATAACTTACTGGTCCGGCGTAAGAGACCAATAGAATGTGTGATCGACAACCAAACCCTTCAAGGCGATGTACCAGCATGTCCTCAGTCCAGTGACAGAAACGATCCATAAAAGATATGTAGGGGATTACTACGCTTTGTAGCTTTTTTTTTCCATGTGATCGCTCAACTTGCTTGAAATATCTGCCAAATCTCCCTCAAAATACATTTAAATTACATCTTTCAAAACAATCCAAGAACACATTGCACAATGTAATCTCAGACACCATCTCAAGATCAACAGGCGGCGAGCTAACAGAATCGTTGGTTCGTCGAACAAAATGCCGCGTGGTGCTATTTCTTCCGACTCGTGTTCTGCGTTCAAATTCCTTTGAGGTCAACTTGGCCATTCATACTTTCGGGGGTCGATAATACTGGGTCGATGTAATCGACTTCTCCTTCCTCCTTAAAACTGCTGGTTTTAAACCAGAAACTATTATTATTTATACTAGCAGTATCACCCGGCGTTGCTCGGGTTTGTTTCGACCCTTTAAAATTGGAATTTTTGAAAAGTAAAATTTTTGCATTATGTAGCTTGTTATTCTCTTTAAGTGAACATTTTTCTGGTTGAAATACACCGAAAAATGGCGACACAGCAGTCAAAATTTCGTAAAAATATAAGGATTTTCAAAGAAAAAAAGCACATTTTTGATGTAAATAATTTTTGGTGTTAACATGGTCCGATTCTGCCATACTCTCAATTTTGGTCAACTTACGCCGCAGGGTCTCGGAGGAGATAGTGTTAGTTGAAGACTACCAAACCTGCCGTACACAGACAACTTCAGCTTTATATATAGAGAGATTAAATATGAATTTGAAGCAGCTCAATGTATATAAACAAAATTGAACACACAGAATGTGTGTGTTGTTAGTTCGTCGGGCGGTCGCGGTTTTTAGGCGTAAGATAATATATTCTCAATGTCCTTTGTGTAAAACACCTGAAAGTAAGTCACAGGCAAGCGAAACAACTTACATCAAATCTCTTTTTCTCGGAGCGACATACATCAATGTTTCGTCATTTTGTTAAGTCAAAATGATGACGAAACATCGATGTCTTTCGCTACGAAAAAATGGGATTTGATGTAAGTTGTCTCGCTTGTTTATGACTTGCTTTCAGGTGTTTTACACCAAGAATATCGAGAATATATTATCTTACGCCTAAAAACCGCAACCACCCGACGAACTAACAACACACACACCTTGTGTATATGTGTTCGATTTTGTTTATTATTTATATTACTTTATATTTTGCTCAAAAATTTCGTTTGCATACACATCTACTGGATTTAACTATCATTATTCTAATAATTGATGGCAAAGACAGCGAGTTTAGGCCAAGATATTTGTTGTGGTTGTTGTTGTTACGGTCAAAAGATTTCCAACTGTAACCGTTATGTTTTTTTTTTTCCTTTTATCTAGGATACATTTTTCAGTGTCTCTTTCCTTTCTTTAAAATGGTTTGCTGCGATTTCAAGGAAATTTGACAGCTATTTCTAGTAGGCTGAACGGGTGCGTAGAGGCTCTCTTGTCGGCTCTGACTTTGTCGGTAGTAAAATGTCGTCAATAATTCAGGTTTATGGGTCAAGCAGAAGTGTCTCGTATTTCATATCAAGAAGAAATAGTGAGTTATAAATCATAATGACGATAATAAAATCTTTACTTTTTTCTGTCACTGAAGTGTGGCCATGCTAGAGCATCTCTTTCGCGGGTTTAGTCGAACAAATCAACCTCAATACTTCGTTTTTAAGTTTAGTACTTATTCTATCGGTTATTTTGCCGAACCGCTAAGTTGCTGGGACGCTAAGCGATGGGGTGAACAAACACAAATACAAGCATATACATATACACGGACACTCACACCCTTACTCATACACACACATACCCAAGGTATTGATCAGTCCCGGGCTACAATCGAAGACTCTTGCGTAAGGTGCTGCACACGTGGTTGCACAAAAATTGGTTGTTGTTTTTGTTGTGTAACTCAAGTAAGCTTTGAATGAGCAGACGTATGATACACACTTTGTCCACTGGATGACTATATACAACTTCCAGATATCCATACTATGTGTCCACCTAACTTAGACTAATGTGCACACTACGACAGATACTTATTTCATATCTGTTGCAGTTTGACAATTGGGCATGTTTTTCTATAGCAACAATTATATTCAATTTCTTTCTCTACGCCTGTTATTACCGCTCTTATTGTAGTTGCCTAGCCCCAGATCATCTCTGATCGAGCAGATACGATGAAAGGCATGGACTTCAGTATTTTTTCTTCTTTCTCGGCAATATCTAAAACAGTATTATTCATTGGACACCTTCATAAGGCAGTAGAATGTCATATGAGGGAGATCTGGCTGCCACTTTCAGTAGGTCAAGAGACTATGAAAACTTGAATAACTTGTATTTCTGTACACCTTTTTCCCACCTGTCTCCGAGGCCCTGAAAATGGTCACAGACGCAGCCCTTATTCCCGAGTGATAAAATGTGATAAGGACGCACTGTTGTCCACGCATACGTATATATGATTATTCTTCTAGCCTAATACGTATCTCATTGAACAAATAGTAACCTGGTATCGAAAGTGATGTTGGCATTTATTGATTGTTCTCTAGCGATGTCTGTTTATCGTCTACTTAACATGCATATATTAATTTGGTCTTTCAGATCTCCTCCTGGACAACCTTATAAACTGTAAACTCCTTGAAGAGTGTATGCGAGATAAAATACGATCAACCGTCGTCCGACCACACGTCCATCAGCACACTAAACGCAAGAAGAGTACAATTCCCACTAATGATGACCAGAGATTCCGAAAAACCGTAAAAAGAACGTTTTCAGAAATTGGACGTCAATTCTCAGGAAATTTCAGTATGTAATCTTTATTCTTTTGCACTTTTTTCTAATTTCAATTATGTGACTGCGGCCGTTTTGGGGATCCCGTTTTGAAAGATTTTAGCCTATTATATCGACTTCAGTATTTATATCAGTCAATACCCATTTTTCAATCTTTGATTATCGAAATACTAAAGTACAGTTTTAACATAAAGAGGTGCAACAAAAAGATCGGTTTCTTTAGTCAGTTTAAACGTAAAAGATACTTACACGTGCGCGCATGCACACACACACATACATACACAGACATACACACACACACACACAAACACACGTAAGCAAACGCACTTACAAGACAGGCTTTTGTACAACTGCCGTCTGCCGCATTTCACTCAGAGAGCATTGGTCGACGCGACGTCATAGAATATACTTGTTCAATCCGCCAATATATCTCACATTCAGGTAGAGGACTTTTGAACCATACAGCCACACCTGCGACTTTGTTCATATACATATCTATTTCCGTTTAATATGTGTGTGTGTTCGTGCGCGTGCGTATGTAAACTACATGCATATATATGTACGTGATGTTGATAAGCCACAAAATTAGCAAAATATCGATAGCCATCACTCCTGAATGGGATCTGGGGCGAGTCGCCTCGCCTGTCTATGACTTTCACGTGTTTTACGAACCAGTACAAGGTAGTCATCCTTCAGGCGCTTTACCGCAGCGAACTGGCGAACAAACAAAACATATACATTCGTAAGTACATGCATGCATGCATACATACATACATACATACATACATACATACATACATACATACATACATACATGCATGCATACATGCATACATACATACATGCATGCATACATGCATACATACATGCATGCATACATGCATACATACATGCATGCATGCATGCATGTTTACGGAGATCTAAGTGTTTTGATGTAAGATCGTGTGCTGAAACTAAAGCAATTGCAGAGTAGAAGATATAAATTAACAATTCAGAAACACATTATGATCGTCTGCAGAAAAAATTACAAAGAAATGTTTTAGTGAAGTCGACGGTCTTTGTGTGTTTCGGAATGGCTAACTTATGTCTTCCACGCTGCAATCGTTCTCTCTCTCTCTCTCTCTCTCCCTCCCCCTCTCCCCCCTCTCTGTATGTATATATATGTATGTATGTATGTATGTATGTATATATATATATGTACGCATATATATGTATGTATATATAGTTATGTATATATATATGTATGTATATATATGTATGTATATATATATATATGTGAGTATGTATATATATATATATATATATATATATATATATACATGTATATACATGTAAATCTGCAAGTACGTATATATATATATATATATATATATATGTATATGTACACACGCACACACACACACAAACAAACAAACAAAATAGCTTCTAAATGGGTACAGGATAAAATAAAAAGCCTGTCATAAGTGTAGTATATGTGCTACTGCTGCAACTATTTAATGACCGGACAGCTCTGAATGAACAAGAAGTTACAGCTCTAAACATCTCGTTCTTTTGTCGGTCACATTGTAAAAGATGGTAGGGTGTAATTTGAAGACATGTGGCCGTTATTTCGTGTTAATCCACCGATAAATGCATTGTGTTTTTTTATATAGTAGTACGATCATTTATAAAATTATTCAGCAATGGAAACCTTGGAGAATAAAGTCTTTAATTACAAGAAATTCAAAGATATATCCAATTGTACAGTAATATTATAAACGATTTAATACACTGTGTTACATAAATTTTGACTGTAATTTATTATTTTAGTAGAAAGCAATGTTTGCTCCAAGTCAAACTTTAAAGTTAATTTAATCGACTACACCCGAAATAGTTGGCTTTGAACCAATATTAGAAATCATTAAGGCAGCGAGCTGGCAGAATCGTTAGCACGCTGGGCAAAATGCTTAGTGGCATTTCGTCTGTCTTTATGTTCTGAGTTCAAATTCCGCCGAGGTCGATTTTGCCTTTCATCCTTTCGTGGTCGATAAAATAAGTACTAGTTGGGCACTCGGATGGACGTAATCGACTTACCTCCTCCCCCCAAATTGCTGCCTAGTGCCAAAATTTGAAACCAATATTAGAAATCACTATTTTCGCGACTTCATGCATTCAAATATTTAGTAGAATTATTCAAACCTTTTACAGGAAGAAAACAATTGCATGTCATTACACTTTTGTACATTTGGAGTAACATCAGAGATAAACCAGCTTCCGATTTATAACATTTTTAATGCAATTTTCTTATTCCAAAAGTTCTCTAGAATTAAGATATAATCTTTCAACATGTGTACTTGCCATTATACCAAACATCAAAGAATTATTGTTCTTCATATTACCATTTACTTTTTTGTTTCTATTCATGTTGTATTTTATATGTGACCAACATTTGTAATGTTACAAGTAAAAACAATGCTTGGAGGACAAAATAACAGTCATTAATTAAAAGATATCTGTTATTTGTTCAACGACTTAGCAGTGGAAACATGATGAACCAAAAGCGTTACAAAAAAATTAGCTAGTTGAAAGTAAGTTGATGTATTTGTACCTGTAAACAATAATTTTGCTTTTATTTTATCGTAGAGGGTTCGAGTCACTCAACGTTGGCCCCAACGAAGCCAGACTCTTTGCTAAAAGGAATCAACAGTAGTCCAAATATTGAAATGATGAATGGTGGACTTCCAGAATCAGCATCTTCTCTAAAGGTAGTGTCATTCTTGTCATTGTCATCATTCGTCACTGTTGTTGTTTTTAGCACCCCTTTCAAAGAAAACAAGGTTTAGAAAGCTCCCTCAATTATTCTTACCAGAGTTCAATCTAACCTGTCAAGATGGGTTAATTCCACAGGAATTTGCCATAAAATATGTATCTATTTATTTTTTTAACCATCGGTCATCCCTGATCAGGCTGATCTATGATCAAAAGAATTCAAGCCGACATTTTGGTAATATCTAAGGATATATTGTCCAGCCCGCCCATTCCCTTTTTTAAAAGAATGATATAATTTTCAGGGAGATTTTGCAGCTATTACTTAGCAGGTCGAATTCCCTTACTGCCTCGCTGGTGTCTTATTGGTGGGCACGTGTGTGAGTGTTCAAAGAAAAGGACAATCTAGCGGCTGTGGGTCCTACAGATGGGGACAAGTGCAAAAAAATGTGGTTATGTACATGGTGTAGGCATGAATGAATGAAGGGTATAAAGGTATTTATTGGTTCAAAATTTAACTTGTATATTTGTTAGTCAGTGTAGTGTTTGTTCGTTTGTGTTGAAGTATAGAGGAGAAAGTACAAGGACCCTTTATGAGGTAAGCTTATTCTGTTTGTGAATGCTTTCTTTTGTTAATTCTATTGTGACATAGAGATGTCTATGGAATACGTAATGTCTTTGCGCAAAAATATCTTGTTCAAATATTTTCCAGTGACAAACCTATGTCTACACTGAACGCATAATAAGTGTAATTATTAATTACATCATTTTAGGCAACTAACCTTTTGTGCACATGATAATTTATGTGCATATTAATTATGGAGGTTATGTTTTCATTGGCGTTGGTTTGTCCATCTGTGTGCAAAATAACTCAAAAAGTTGTGAACGGTATTAGATGAAACTTGCAGGAAAAGTTGGTAATAACACAAGGAACAGATGATGAAATGTTGGTAGTGATCCGGGAATGTTTATGGTAGAGGAGTAGGGGCTAAAACCGGTTTGGGAAATTGTGCGATTTTCAGCATGCGTGGAAATGAGCTGCTTGGCGGAGGTCTACGCTCTCCGAGTGCTTTTCTACTTTCTTTTGCGTTAGTGGTTGTAAAACGTGTGTGTGAGTGTGCGCACATGAAACAAGGGCTTAGTGGAAGTATGCATTTTAATTGGTGTGTTGCGCTGGTGTCTCGTGTGTAATGTCACGTGTACTGATTGCAGTCGAAGTCCAGGGATAGTTTGTATATAGTTTGTCGTTGTTCATGTTAAAAATGACAGTAGCCATATATTCTAACACAGGCTGTGTGATGGTTTTTGTAGTTCTGTTGGTCCCTTTTTGGAAGCAGCGGGAGCTTTACGTATGTTAAGTGATTCGTGTGCTTTAGCTTTGGTATTTTTGATGTGTTCAGCGTTTATTATTTTGACGCTCTTTTGGTTTTCGATACATATATCTCAAAACCAAACAAGCAGGGAAAATACAAAAATAGACTTGGATACCTTGAATAAACGGAACTAGTATGCAGACGCTTAGAAGTTGCAAAATGATCTGTCTAATAACCCTTTAGCATTTTATTATTTAAAATTTTTTTCTATGTATTGAAAAATTTAATGGTTTTAATTGCAATACATTTGTTTAAAACAAAAATCGGATCTTTTCCTTTTGAACGGCAGTTTGTAACATAATTTCTAGGTAACTAAAAAATTTTAAACTTCGTATACTGGTAGAATGTGTTTATAAAACATCATTTTCTCTTGGCTTTATTGAGAAAATTCTATAGGTTGTAACATATTTCGTCTAAAATTTCTTGCATTTCGGCAATTTTAACCAATCAATTACTTCCATTGACGTAAATAACATTCTGTGCATAATGAATATGTCCCTCGTTTAAGAAACAGATTGGGTTTATTTACATTCGTGAAGAAAAAAGATACCCTCCCCCCACCCCTAACCCTAACAGCAAAACAGATTGAAATGCAATAGATCGATACTAGGGTTATAATTATGGGTGACAATTTCATACAACACCGCTATAAAAAACTTAGCGGTGTCGTATGAAATTGTCACCCATAATTATAACCCTAGTATCGATCTATTGCATTTCAATCTATTTTAGATTTAGGGTTAGAGTTATGGTTAGTTAGGATTAGGGGTGGGGGAAGGGTATCTTTTTTCTTCACGAATGTAAATAAACCCAATCTGTTTCTTAAACGAGGGACATATTCATTATGCACAAAATGTTATTTACGTCAATGGAGGTAAATGATTGGTTAAAATTATGTTACAAACTGCCCTTCAAAAGGAAAAGATCCCTGAAGTCTAATAAAGTTGTTAAAGTAACTTCGAAAGGCTTACAAATAAGATAATAATCATACCGCCGCACTTCTATAAACGTGTTACAAATTGGAGAAGATGGAGACGTGGAGATGGCATAGAATCATGGCTTAGTTGGTTGAAGCTTCGAAGTTACTGTCAGTACTATTCTTGTTTAAGAATAATAAATTTGCATTTAGCACAAGGTGTTGAATAATTCTTTAGTTTAATGTAAAAAAATTTTTCATCATAATTCGACATTCGCACGCCGGACAAAACGCTTAGCGGCATGTTCTGATCTCAAATTCCACCGAGGGTTGACTTTATCTTTCATACTTAAGAGGTTGATGAAATAAGTGCTAATCAGGCACTGGGGGTGGGGTGATCGATATAATCGATAAGCCCCTTACTCCTGAATTTCAGGCTTTGATATATCCGTCGAACCGATATCAGCATGAAAAACGGACATTAAATGGTGATGATGATGATACATATACATCACGTGATGATACGTTAAACTAACTTGCATATTTCACGACTTCCTCTCTCTCTCTCTCTCTCTCTCTCTCTCTCTCTCTATCTATCTCTCTCTCACACACACACACACAAACAAATGCAAGCATAGGAGAAAGTGAACGATACAAAGAACGAGAAAGAGAGTGTGTGAGAAAGTGAGTGATACAAAGAAAGAGAGAGAGAGAATATGCTTACTCAACGCATCTTCTTCATAATCACATCACCGTAATCATCGTCATCACTATAAAAACTACCAACACCACCACCGCCACCACTACCATCATCATCGTCGTCGTCTTCATCATTATTGACATTGTTTGTAAAGGCGTGGAGTGAAGTTTTTGAACTTCGTGGAATTTTCTTTCGGGGTCAATGGGGAAAGCAGTTTATGAAATAATGTCGGCACTGTAACACATTCAGATATTTTATCATTTTACACTTATTTATTTAGCATGCATTCCAGTCTTTAATTAATCATACAGCTGGTATAATAAAGCGCGGCTACAACGAACAACTCTTAGTTTACCAGTTGAAATAAAAAGAAAGTAACCTAATTTAAAACTAATAAGTATTCGTGTTGTCGTTATTAGAGTTGCAGTTGTTGATGTTTAACCCCAGGTCATCCTTGATCAAGCAGATAGACGTATGAACAAAGATGTATCAATCCTGGTCATCGCGTCTTTCTTATTTTTATTTTATTTTCTCAAGCGTAATGTCTCTTCGACTAAGTTATATGTCCTTCCTTTTTTTTTTAATGATGTAGGCAGGGGCGGACTGAGCTGTCGGTCAATTGGACACTGCCCGAGGGTCCGGACCTCTGAGGGCCCCGCACTTTACATGTTAACTCTACTAAAACACCCATTCAAAGTGGCTCGGTAAACAGTTATGCCCGAGTGCCCGTTATACTCTCAGTCTACCCCTGGTAGTAGGTATAATTAGGGGAAGATTTGGCTGCTATTTCTTGTACATCGATTGACCATTCGGAGAATTCCTTCGTTGGCTCGTGTTACAATTGTTTGTTCTACTTGGGATTAGGATTGTATCCTGTGATGCTACATTTTTGCTTTCATACAAGTTGGACTGGAGAAACGTGAAATGAACGACAATATTAGTGTTTTGTAAACACATATTTACATGTATGATTTACTTTCGTGTCACCACGAAATGAACACCAAGTAAGGATCGTGGTATTTAACTAGAGGTTTCAAAAAAGGCTTACATTGTTCAGTTGAATATCTTAGTTGCTACGTGTATTGTGTCGTTTATTCATGCCAATGTGCGAGTGGTGTGTGTGGTGGTGGTGTGTATGTGTGGTAGGTAGTAAGAGACTCTTTAGAAGACCTGAACAACAGAAACGTCCTCAGTAATGTCTCACCCGTGCAAATGTTTTGGCCCTTAGTTCCTACCTTCTAAAGGGACTAAACTGCAAAATTATCATGACTCATGATACTTCTCTGTTACTACATATTTTGCTACTGTTTACACTGCACCCCTCCTGGGTATTTAAGATATACCAGAGCGGTATGAAGGCGGCGAGCTGGCAGAATCGTTCGCACGTCGGGCGAAATGCTTAGCAGTATTTCGTCTGCCGTTACGTTCTGAGTTCAAATTCCGCCGAGGTCGACTTTGCCTTTCATCCTTTTGGGGTCAATAAATTAAGTACCAGTTAAGCACTGGGGTTGATATAATCGACTTAATCCCTTTGTCTGTCCTTGTTTGTCCTCTCTGTGTTTAGCCACTTGTGGGTAGTAAAGAAATAGGTATACTAGAGCCAAGGTACATTAAGTGTCATAACCAGTTCAGTGTGAAATACCAGTTGACTGTAGGGAAAAGTATGCCTTCTAAAAATTCGCTTCCATTCCACCCTGACCAGACCAAAAGTAAATACATAAATTTTCATGTGACAGAAAGCAAATAGAAGAAAATACTTGTTGCTGGGTGGTAGAGTGAGAAAGAAAGAAATATACTGTTCTGTTGCTAGGAAGAATTAAAGGAATATAAAAAAACTGCCAGAGACACATTCTGTTTTGATAGGAAAATAAGAATTACAACTTTAAATCTACTGATTATGATGTTTATTTTTTCATTTTCTGAGGACAGATAGGGATTCCACTATTTGTTGTTTCTGTCATTGAGCTGTCATTAATAGATACTGGTATTGCTGTGTTACTGTTTAGCTGGTCAGGGTTTGGCATGGCTGGCAATTATTGCACCATAGCTGGCACTGTAATTTTCTATCTGAAGTGAAGAGACAAAGGAATCCTGTGTGGAAAAAATTTAAACTTCAAACAGGAAAATAGGGTCACTAAACCATAAAAATTAAATAAAAATTAAAAATAAAAAGAAAGAAACAACTGGTGTATACCATAGTGTTAGCAGTATGTTATATTTGCAGTAGGCTGAGTGACTTTATAGAGACGCCTGCCTTGCATTGTATAACATACAGTATATGTTGTTTCTGCTAATGTTGTTTTTATACTAATTTTCTGTGTAAATTAATATTCAAATATTTAATCACAATACCAACTAATGCATGATGTGCAAATTAGTCTAGCTATTTCTGATAAGTACCAGTTTGTGACTGATTTAAATAGCAATTGATATGAAATTCTCTTCATATGTAAGGGGCACTGATTTTTTAACAAGTGATCACCCACCTATGGTTTCATAGGCAATCTCCTCAATAAAAAAACTTTATCAACATTTGTTTACTTTACATAGGCATTACAAAAAGTACAGTTCTATATTTAAGGCTCAAAATTTCCCCGAGACACCTGATGAAGGCTAGAGGGTACATCAGCCAAAACGTTGTGTTAACAACAAACAAGAAGAGGACAAATATCCGTCAAATGTAAACAATGTAAATAATTACAAAAGCAATCTAACTACATTAAATTTATCTTAAAATTTCCTAATATTTATCTCCACTCTTTTTCTTTCAATGTATCTGATAATTGCATTAGTACTCAGTTATAAAAAAATTCAGTGTTGAAGACCAAGTGCTGTGTTTTCATAAATGGGTTGATTTTTACCTTCTTACAATATGGTCACTGTTCTTTTTGCAAAGTAAATGTTCATTAAGCTTCATTAGAGAAGTTATCTCTAATTGCAGCTAAAAACATTTGCTTTGTGCTGAAACAACAGTAGCATGTTGTAAGAATATGAATAAACCCATATATATATATGTGTATGTGTGTGTGTATATGTGTATGTATATATATGTATATATACATAGTTGTGAATATCCTAGTGAGCTAAGGTATATTTTGTTTATTTTTTCAGCTGAATGAACAATTTATGAAGAAGATACCTACGGGAGCAGAAGTGGCAAATATTTTGGTTGGTGAAATAGACAGTCTTAAATATCAAGTGACGGCTTTCATCAGACTCCAGCATCCAAGATTAATGGACATGGCTGAAGTGCCGCTTCCAACTCGGTTTGTTTTTTTCTGTTTGGGACCACCTGGAAGTCATGGGAAGGTCTATGAAATTGGACGATCCATCTCAACTATAATGGTAGATGAGGTAAGATCATCTTATTGACTGTAGTTATATTACATTTAATGCTAAAGTTGAACAATATCTGCCTGAAGCATTAGATCTTTTCGCTTCTCATGGTAAACTAACTATTATGTGTTATTTTTGATTGTTATTTTTATTCACAAATTCATTATGGATTAACGTTTGGCAGAAACTTGCATAATCTCTTATCTTTCTTTTACTTGTTTCAGTCTTTAGACTGTGGCCATGCTGGGGCACTACCTTGAAGAAATTTTTTTTTTTTAATTGAATGAATCAACTCCAGTACTTAATTTCTTAAAGCCTGGTACTTATTCTATCAGTCACTTTTGCTGAACTGCTAAGTTACAGGGATGTAAACACACCAACATTGGTTGTCAAGCAATGGTAGGGAACAAATACAGATGTAAAAATATACAGCTACTAGGGAGTACCCGAAAGTAACCAGAAGCATTCTCTGGGGAGAAGCTCGTTGTAGTTCAGGCTTTCACTGCTAGAAGCCACTTGATGCAACCCTTGGGCATCAGTTCACCGACTGGTGTTGTCGAGTGGGGTCATACTGCCACATTGTGTGTCTTTGTTTTGCAGTGCTTCTCTCTAGTAGTCAATTTTTATGATGGGTGAAATAAAGGAACAGCATGCTTTTGTGAAATTCTGTTTTCTGTTGGGAAAAACGGCAGCTGAAACAGATGTCATGCTTCAACCAGCTTACAAAGCTGCTGCCATGAGCAAAACACAAGTTTAAGAGTGGTTGTCACGTTTTAGGACCAACTTTGTTCAGGGCGACATTGACTTCCTGATCCAATAAAAATATGAAAATTCATGAACTGATCTTGGAGGACCATCACTGAACAAGTGACGAACTTGTTGATATGACTGGTGTGTTCTGGAGCTCCTGCCAACGAATTTTGAGTAAGGAATTGTGAATGAAAAGAGTTGCAGCAAAATTTGTGCCTCACTTGGTTACAGAAGATCAAAAGCAGTCACGACTGAATGCATGTCGTGAGCTGAAAGAACAGTTGGAAGTTGATCTGAGCCATTTTTCGAAGGTCATCACTGGTGATGAAAGCTGGTGCTACAGATTTTACAGATGTGGAAGAGGTGAAGAAAAAAATGATGGAGACGTTAAAAGGCATCACTTAGCAAAGAGTTCCACCATTGCTTCCACTAGTGTAAAAGTGTCTGGACCAATGCATTGCTTCAAATGGAGAATACTTTGAAGGCAATAAAAGTGTAAACATGTAAAACCAAATGAATGAAATAACAATGCAAAATTCCGGTTTCTTTTGGGTACCCTCATATGATAGGCTTCTACCAAATCTACTCTCAAGGCTTTGGTCAGTCAAGGCTATCGTAGAAGACATTTGCCCAAAGTGCCATGCTTGTGCCTTAAGTATTAAGTTTTTAAAGACATCCTTCTGTGTTCACATGACAGTCTCCTTCTTGAGCATATAATCTTGAAATCATCCAAGTTTCTCTGGTGTTTAAGTGACTGCATGTACAAGATTCACCACTGAATGAGATGCTAGTTTGTCACAAAGGTTAACGCCATCTCCTCTAGCAGCTGCTTGTACTGGCTTTCAGCTGGGTGGATTGAAGTAACATGAAGTGAAGTGTTTTGCTCAAGATCACATCATGCCTCCCAGTTCAAAAATCAAGCCCACAACATAATAATCATAATAACAACTAAAAGGACACACACCTTCAAACATTGCAATCTAGTACAACCTACAAAAATACAATCACTTCTCATATCAAAGAAGCAATCTCTGTCTCACCTTCACTAGCCTTGATCAATTTTCAATTAAAATCAAAACTAATTAGTTTGCTACTGCCTCCAGCATATGTGGCTGTGTAGTAAGAAGCTTGCTTCACAACCACATGGTTCTGAGTGCACTCCCACTGCATGACACCCTGGGCAAGTGTCTTCTACCACAGCCTACCAAAGCCTTGTGAGTGGATCTGGTAAATGAAAACTGAAAAAGCTCATTATATTTATATATTTGTGTGTGTGTGTATGTGTACCTTTGTATCTTTGTTTGTCCTCCATCATTGCTTGACAACTGGTGTTGGTGTGCTTACATCCCCTGTAACTTAGTGGTCCAGCAAAAGAGATCTATAGAATATGTACCAAGGTTAAAAAAAAAAAAAGTACTGGAGCTGATTCATTTCACAAAAAAATCCTTTGAGTTGGTGCCCCAACATGGCTTCAGTCTAGTGACTGCAACAAGTAAAAGATTAAGATGAAAGATACTTACATCTCATTCTCTCATCATCTCTACTGGCAATCACCTACCAGTCCACATACTAACCACTTTACCCTATCCTTCCTCCACCCTCTCCAGCCACTTATTTCCAGTAAACATCAGCTTATAGAAGTTGAAGCAAAAAAAATCAACTGTATCATTCTCCCCAGTCTCAGAAGACTTTGGAAGGTCATGGTCACTGGCCCTTTTCTCCCAACTAAAGTCATAAAAAAGTAGTATGCCAGCTTCTCAATAAAAGTCATACAACATCTCAAGAACTGCTGCAGTAGCCAAGATCTTACAAGAAAAAAATCCTCTAAAATCCCCAAAAATTTCAAGGAAAGGTGAAGTGTTGGCCTCATGATAAAAAAAGACATTTGCTTATGTCACTCTAAAGCACATGCCACTTCATGCGCTATGATCACAGGACAGGTTTTTAACATGATCACCAACATTAAGACTGTGAAGCTGTTTTGCCACACCAATCACGAGGACCGTGCCATGTGGAAAACTCTCCACTGGGTTCCGCTTTGCACTGATGACACTGGCAGGGCTTTTGCTGGTGCTTTTGATTGGTGCCATGACCCTACTGTAACAATGGGGGGGCTGGCAGCACTGGTGATATTGCCACAGCTAGAGTGATTTTGGTCCATATTGCACAGATGACCAGAGGAGTCAGCATCACATTGCTCAGTATCTATTGCCATATCGGAGGTGTGACTTTGTGGTAAGACATTTGCTTCTCAACCTCAAAGTTATGGATTCAGTCCTACTACATGGCACCCTGGACCAATGTCATCTAATATAGCCCCAGGCCAACCAAAGCTTTATGAGTGGATCTGGTTGGCAAAAACTAAAATAAGCCTGTTGTATATGTGTATACATCTATGTTTGTGTGTCTCTGTGATTGTGTTCGTCTCATATTACTGCTTGATAACCAGTGTTAAATTGCTTATACACCCATTAATTAGCACTTCAGCAATAAGAACCTAACATAATAAGTAACAGGCTTAAAAAAAAGTAAATAGTAAACCTTACAAGGCAGTGCCCCAACATGGCCATAGCCCAATGACTGAAACAAGTAAATGCAAAAAAATGATTAAAAAAAAAAAGAGCAGGCAAAATGCTGCATCCAGCCCAGACACAGAATGTTTTCAATTTTATTTAAGTCATGTTAACATTTCAGGGATACTAAAACAGTATCATTAACATTATAATACATAGATTTATCAAATGAATTCCAGATGTTCAAATGATATTATGCCACATTTGTAAGTAGTACAGAGAATGAGAAATAAATGTAAGTATTAATAGATGTGTATTTAATATAATATACTGAATGTTCACCATTTAGGAAAGGGAGAGGTAGTATCTGACTGGAAATCAGGTAAAGAAAATACAGGATAGTGTGTTGAACAAACCTAAAGTTGATACAGAACTTAAGTATTCTACCTCAAAGTTTATAGCAGAAATATGAAATCCTACTGAATGACAGATAGTAAATGAGTCATTCAGTAGGATTTCAGTAAAAGAGATGGAATGTGTAATTGAGACATGGTCCCCAGATGAACTAAGGGTGGAGTGGAGCAATAATTCTGAATAAGAACTAACTTGGACTGTGACAATTCATCCTACTCATGCCAGCATTGGAAACTGGCATAAAATGATTATGATAATGACAATGATGGTGACGGCAACGATGTTGTTGCTGTTGTTGTTATTGCTTATTCTCATCCAGCCATTGATTCATCCATCTGTCCATTCAGGTCGGGCGACTTGCCCGAATCAGTGTAACTCTTTCATGCCAGACGTCCCGATCAAGTGATGAGACATGAATGTCTGGCCTGAGTTTTAGTCCCATTGGTCTTTCCCTAGCTGAAATACCTCATCTGTCTGTGCAGCCTATGACTACAGATGATAACAGTAGTTCACTAAGTGAACTGATTGTTGACAGTTTGTTATTTGTTCATTTGCACAGTGTCTAGTGATATTTGTATTGGTGCATTAAGTTGATCTGCTAAAATAGTTTGTAGGAGTGACTGTGTGTATAGTAGCTTGCTTACCAACCACATGGTTCCGGGTTCGATCCCACTGCATGGCACCTTGGACAAGTGTCTTCTACTATAGCCTCGGGCTGACCAAAGCCTTGTGAGTAGATTTGAGAGAAGGAAACTGAAAGGAGCCCGTCGTATATATGTATATGTATATATATATATGTGTGTGTGTGTGTGTGTCTATGTTTGAGTGTCTGGGTTTGTCCCCCCAACACCACTTGACAACCGATGCTGGTGTGTTTACGTCCCCGTAAATTAGCGGTTCAGCAAAAGAGACCGATAGAATAAGTACTAGGCTTACAAAAGAATAAGTCCTGGGGTCAATTTGCTCGACTACAGGCGGTGCTCCAGCATGGCCACAGTCAAATGACTGAAACAAGAGAGAGAGAGTAAAAGAGTATCCACCATACTGCACCCTATGATTTCAATGTAACCTAGCTCGATTAGTTGCATGCTATTTTAACACAAAGCTCGGATCCTAACAAGTGCTGTTACTCTAAGTCAAAGTTGACCTGGGAACAATAATGGCTAAGAGGTGGTTCCACACTCTTCAAAACTGTGGGATACTCATCGGAGTCCCACATCCCAATGCAGTTTAAAGTCATACACAGAGCATTTAATCTGAAGTCAATCTAACTGAGCAAGGCTATGATCAAGGGTACTCAGCTTATAACTATCCCATCATTTTAAGAGTTATTCAAGACTACATTCGTTGATGTGTTCTACACTGCCCCTTTCTAGGGAGTAAGATGTGATTTAAGGTAGATTTGGCTGCTATTTCTTGCAAATTGAGTGACTTCATAGATATTTTTCTTTAGCTCTCTTTGCATATGAGTGGTAGTAAATGACTTAGCTTTGATTGATTTTGGCTGATCTGGATCTACCTGCACTCTGAGTTCAAATCTTGCTGAGGTCAACCTTGCCTTTTATCCCTTTTTTATGGTCAATAAAAAAAAAAGTTCCAATCAAGGTAGTGGTTTGCCAAGACTGTCAAAACATCAGAAAGGATTGGATGCCTTGTGGAATTTGTTCCAGCTTTTGGTATTCCGAGTTCACACCCCACATTGGCTTACTTGTATGTTATACTTAATTTGTCATTCACTTTAACAGCACTACCTGACATCTTGGATACCTTTAGTGGAGTCCATTCTATTGCATGTATTCTTAGAGTGTCAGTCCAGATGCTTTGCAGTATTTATTCCAGTTCTTTATGCTCCGAGTTCAAATTCTCTCACGGTCAACTTTGCTTTCATTCTTCCAGGTATGATAAAATAAAAAAGTATTGATATGTTTTTCTTCTGGCATTTCGTAGAAGTCAGAACATGTATCACCACCTCTGTGATGTTCTTGTTTCCTGACACAGTAACAGAAGCAAGAAAAATGAGTCAATGAAGTCAACTTTTAAGAAATAGCAACTAAATCTCCCTCAAATCACACTTTACCATCTTTAGAATAAAGAATGTATTGGGTAATGTAGTTGGTGAAAAATTATATCTGAAGAGACAGGGAGTGAGACATAAGTAAAATGTTAATGTTTATAGTCTTGCTTGATCAGGAATGACTTAAAACTAAACAATAATAATGTAAAAGGGTAAAGAGCCCCTTCAGTCATGAGGCGCAAGTCCAAGCAAGATTGTTTATGGAAGACCAGCAGTCATCCATGGATACCAGTTTCCACTCTCCATGCCACAACATTATCCAAGGGAAAGACAAAAGTCAAAGCAGCTTAGCATCAGTAATGTTGCAACTCATTTCTATGGATGACTGGAGCAACGTGAAAGAAAGTGTCTTGCTCTAGAACACAACACACAGCCTGGTCCGAGAATCGAACTCACTACCTCATGATAGTGACCCCAGATGCTCTAACCACTGAGCCATAATTTTCATTATAATTACATCACTTGATGTTTCTGATTGCAGCAATAACAGTAAGTAAATAAATATGTATTTCCTTTCTGCAAAGAATTTTTATATCTTAACATTTGTTTTTTTAATATATTTCAGGTTTTTGGAGAGGTTGCTTACAAAGCCAGAGGAAGGCAAGATCTATTAGCTGGCATTGATGAATTTTTAGATCAAGTCACTGTTCTGCCGCCTGGTGAGTGGGACCCTAATATTCGTATAGAACCACCTGCTGTTGTGCCACCACAGGTAAATCTAAACTCATGAAGTGTTTTAATAATCCAGCAAGCTTTAATTTTCTAAACTAAAAGTAACTGCTATTCTTCATATTGCTGTGCCATTTCTCTCCATAAAAAATTAAAAAAACATTAAAATAATTAAGGTGCCAGAACATAGTATAAGTTGGCTGAATGGTTAAAATGTTCTCTTCTCTATAACATTGTCTCAAATGCAATCTACAACAAAGAAGGCATTATGGACATAGGGTTTTCTAACATACATGTCTTTGTGTTAACCAATTCCATGTGTATGAAATTCAGTTGACAGAAACTGTACAGAAACCAATCAGGTGTGTGTTTGTGGGTGTGTCCGTGTGCATGTTGGTATGACTTTCACGGACTTTCTAAGAGTGTTTTACTGCTGGATGCCTTTCTTGTTGCTAACCTTTTGGCTGACTTATGATGCACAGAGAGGCAGTGTGCCTATTCTTAAAACTGGGCTATGTACATGCGTGTGTGTGCATATACATGCATGACTTTGTATGTGTGTGTATTCATGTGTACTGATATTGTGCAATGCATGCACACACACTTGCTTACTTACACACACACACACAATAAAAAAAAAACATTTTGTAGTATTTCAATCCACATTACTTGCCTTCTCCTTATGCCCAGTTGACATTTTTACATCTTTTTTCCAATGTTGATGAAATAAGTACCAGAAAAAGAACTGGAGTCAACAAAGTCAACTTAAAGCCCCAAACCTCTTAATGGTGGTAGTATACCCAACATGACCACAATCCAGTGTTGAAAACCAGTGACAAAAAAGAAAAGAGTCAAGAAATAACAAATAGCATGCATTTTCTGCCACTAGGGAATCTGAAATCATTAGGGATGTTATAACCCAGGAAGTTTTTATTTACCTAAACTAAAAGCAACTGTCATTAGTTTTATTACTTTTAGGGTGTGGACTAATAGAATTTTTAGAGGCTAGAAGAAATGTCTTATGGTATTTGTCCCAGTACTTTATGTTATGAGTTTGAGTCCCACCAAGGTCAACATCATCTTTCATTGTTTTCAGAGTTAAGAAAATAAGTACCATCTCAGCTCTGGGATCACTGTAACTGACATTCCCCCTCCACTCAAATTTGTTGGATTTGTGCCTGCATTGGACAAAATGCTTAGTGGCATTTCTTCTAGTTTTTTAAATCCTGTGCTTGAATCCTACTGAGGCTGACTTTGCCTTTCATCCTGTTGGAGGTCAATAAAATAAGTATTAATCAAGTATTGGGGTTGATATAATCAGTTTCTCCATTCACTCAAAACTGCTACCAAGGTCGACTTTGCTTCTCATCCTTTCAGGGTCCACAAATTAGGTACCAGTGAAACACTGGAATCAATGTAATCAACTAGTTCCCTCCCACAAAATTTCAGGCCTTGTGCCTTTAGTAGAAAGGATTATTAAGGCAATAACCTGGCAGATTAATTAGCATGTTAGATAAAATGCCTTGCAGTATTTCCTCTGGCTCTTTTCATTCTGAGTAACAATTTTGCTGAGGCCAGCTTTGACTTGCATACTTTCAGCATTAATAAAATGAAGTACCAACAAGGTATTGAGTGGGGATTTCATTAACCCATTAAGTCCCACTGTCCTATAAATAGGACACTGAATGAGAACATTAAATAAGCTATATCACATTGTCTCAGTGTCCTCTTTATAGGACACTGAGTATTTGCATTTCTACTTGAAGTAAAGGAGTTTTGATAATTATTTTTTTCATTTTCACCTATTTTCAATCATCTGTAAAAATTTAAAAGTAATATTCGGAAATTTAAGTACTCTGGGACTTAATGGGTTAAGTAACCCTCTACCCAACATATTTCAGGTCTTGTATCCATTGTAAAAACAATGTTTCTATTATTGTTAGTATTATTATTCTCTGGTGTGGCTGTGTGGTAAGAAGTTTGCTTCCCTACCACATGGTTCTGAGTTCAGTCCCACTGTGTGGCACCTTGGATAAGTCTCTTCTACTATAGTTTTGGAGTGACCAAAGCCTTGTGAGTGGATCTGGAAGGCAGAAACTGAAAGAAGTCCTTCGTGTATATATATATATAAAATATGTGTGTGTGTTTGAATCTGTGTTTGATTCCACACCATCGTTTGGCAACTGATGTTGTGTTTATATCCCCACAGTTTGGCAAAGGAGACTGATTGAATAAGTACTAGGCTTCTTTCTTCAACTAAAACCCATCAAGGCAATGCTCCCGCATGGCTGCAGTAAAATGACTGAAACCAGTAAAAAAAGTAAAAGAATAATATAGATGAACCATTTCCCTCCATTTTCAGAGCTGAAATATCTTATTTTTAAACTGAAATAACAAGTAATAGAGTATTTTATAAAACTTTTGTTAGTAGAAAAGCTGGTTCTTGTGCACTTCACTGTTGCTCTTTTCACAAAGGAGAAAGGAAGAAAATGATTCTTGAGTATTTGTAATTGAGCAAAGTTTAGGAGTGGCATAGACAGATCAACAATGATGATGTGGTGGGTGGTTTGTTGTAAAGGACCAGCCATACCACTAGTGTTAGCTGTAGTGTTATTGTCATAGTAACAACAATGGCAACAACACTTTCTACTACTGCTGTCACTGCTGCTGTTGTTGTTGCTGCTACTGCTGCTACTACTACTACTACTACTACTACTACTACTACTACTACTACTACTACTACTACTACTACTACTAACAATTCCTAACTGCAATGAACAACAACATTCAAAACAATAAGGAGAATAACTTTCACTAAGGTTGCTGGGGATTGGGATAGATTTGATCTGGTCTTGGTCATCTATGGAAGAGGAGGAAGAGATCCTGATGAAGAAATTGTACATCAGGATAATGCAGAAATATTTGAGACCATTTTATAACATTTTGGAAAGGAAACTATGGCAAAAGGCTTATACACTTATTGACTTCTTACAGAGATAACTCTGTAAGAAGGCAAAGTGTATATATAAGCCTTTTCTTATGTGATATTGAAAAAAGACAAAACAATCTGGTACAACAGGAAAATCAGGGAAGGGTTAATATTGAAAAACACTATTGAAAAGAAAAGCAGACTCAAGAAGAAATGTTACTATTATGTGAAAAGTTTTGATTTATTTTCTCATCTACTAAGTTGGTCACAAGTGTCAGAGTAGCATTTAAGTATATATTATCCTTGTTAAGTGCTGTTAATTATATATCCATGGATTTTAAGTGTTATCAATAATGTGTTTGCAGGTGTTTAAGAGTTGTTAATTATACATCCATAAAAGGTGCTAAGCTAGCAGAGCCGTCAGCATGGCAGTCGAAATGCTTAACAGCATTTCTTCAGGTTTTACATTCTGAGTTCAAATTCTGCCAAGATTAGCTTTAATTTTCATCCTTCTGGGAGTTGATAAATGAGTGCCAGTTGAGCACTGGGGTTGATGTTATTGACTAGCCCTTCCTCCAAAATTTCTGACTTTGTGCCTATAGTAGAAAAGAGTTATATACTTATGGTGCAGGCATGGCTGTATGGTAAGAAGTTGGCTTCCTGACCACTTGATTTTGGGTTCAGTCCCACTGTGTGGCACCTTGGGCAAATGTCTTCTACTATAGTCTCAAGTCGAATAAAGCCTTGTGAGTGGATCTGATAGACAGGAAGAATCCTGTCGTATTTATAGATATATGTATATCAATGTGTGTTTGTGTTTTAGTGTCTGTATTTTTCCCCTGCCCCAACACTGTTTGACAACTGTGCTGGTGTGCTTATATCCCTGTAACCTAGTGGTTCAGCAAAAGAAACCTACAGAATAAGTACTAGCTTAAAAAGAAAATAAGTACTGGGTTAACTAGTTTGACTGAAATTCAAGACAGTGCCCCAGCATGGCCACAGTCTAATGACTGAAGCAAGTAACGGTATGGAAGGTAGCAAGCTAGCAGAATCAATAGCATGTTGGACACAATACTTAGAAGCTTTTCTTCCAGCTCTATGTTGTGAATTTAAATTCTGCTGAGATTGACTTCGCGTTTCATCCTTTCAGGGTCGATAAAATAAGTACCACTTGATCTCTGGGGCCAATATGATTGGCTAACTCTTACCCCAAAATTTATGGTCATATGTTTACAGTAGAAAGAATTATATATCCATGAATAAAGACAGTGGAGTTAATTCTGAGAGAGAGATTTAGCTACCATTTCTAACAGGTCAAGTGACCATATAGAGACTCACTTGAACGGGTGAGTTATTTTGAGTTTTTGTTATTATGAAAGAAATCATTTTTGTTGAATATCTATTATGTTCAGTTCTGTAATTTTCAACCATATTTAATGTTTGATTGTAATTAATATGCTTTTATCTTTAATTCTGTCTATGAAAGGGAAACCGCAAGTCAGTTAAACCTACTTCAGTTTGTGCAAAACAGGATGAAGAGGAGGAGCTTTCCCATTGTGATCCAACTTTAGTTAGAACTGGAAGGTAGGAAATAAATTTTTAGAATCTTTTTGCCAGGTTAAGTTTGTCTTTAAAAAAGAATCCTGAGTGTGTGGCTAAGAAGTTTGCTTCCCAACCACTTGGTTTTAGGTTCAGTCTCACTACAGGGCACCTTTAGCAATCATCTTTTACCATAAGCCTGGGTTGGCCAAAGCCTTGTAAGTGGATTTAGTAGATGGAAACTGAAAGAAGTTCATCATATGTGTGTGTATATATATATATTTGTCTTATGAAGAAAAGCTGAAGATGCTCGACCTTTATTCTCTCAAAAAACGACGACGCCATGGTGATCTCATTCTCGCTCACATCATAAGCGGAAAGTGTAACCTCTCGAAAGAGCCGTTCTTCACTCCTGCTCCAGAGTGTGGGCTGTGGGGTCACTCTGAAAAGCTCTATCTACGACGATTTCATCTCAATCAAAGGAAAGGGGCTTTCTCTGTCCGGGTTGCGGATCCGTGGAATAAGCTGCCAGACGAGATAGTGAAGATGCCAACAACTGCTCGGTTCAAAGTTTCTCTTGACTAGAAATGGACTAAACACTTTGTATGACCACCCTCCCTGTCCCCCTACATGGCCTTGCTTTTGCTTTTTGAGCCAATAAAAATTGAATTGAATTGAATATATATATATATATATATATGAGGTCTAATCAATAAGTATCCGGACTTTTGCCATAGTAACAAAGCTAAAGCATGCAAAGTGAAGCTGCTTGGCACAGATTGACTTTGAACTCTGCTGTGCATACGCACTAAGTTTCAATGTTCTAACTCACTTCCACTATTTAGAGCAGTGCTTAGAAGAAAGGTGTGTAGCATGTGATCGTCACATTGACTATGACAGAGAAAGTTGTCATGGCAATACCTGCACAGAGGCCTAGTTAAAGTTGCAGAAAGTTTATGGAGAGGAGTTTATGAGCCACACACAAGTATACAAGTGGTTCAGAAGTTTCCAATATAGCTGAACAAATGTTGATATTGACAAACGTTCTGGGAGACCTGCAACCAGCAGAACTGAGAAAAAACATTACAGATATGCATGCAGCTGTGAGGGGAAATTGTCAAATCACCATCCATGAGTTATTAGAGGATGTGCAGACTAGTTACAGTTCAGTTCAGTTCAGTCCATTATCTCTGAAGATTTGGGTATGAGACGCATGTCTGCCAAGTTTGTGCCAAAACTGCTTTCAGCTGACCTAAAAGACGCTCGGGTTTTAATAGCACAAGGTCTCCTTGATTGTGTCGAGAATGATGAAAACTTTTAGAAAACTTTGTGTCGGTTCATTTGATGAGCATACAAGAATTTAAGTTGCATGGAACTGAATCAAATTGTTATTAAATGATATATGTAACTCTTAGCAAATGTGTTGAGTTCGACTTTCTTTCATTTGTCCACTCACTTGCATACATACATACGTACATATGTACATACTAACATAGATAGATAGATAGATAGATAGATAGAGAGAGAGAGAGAGTGAGTAAGGGAAATAAAAGCAACTAAGCTTGATATAAATATATCTAAATGAAGTACAAAGAAATGCAAAATAAAAGTACGGAATAAGATAAGAAAATATGTAATTTTATAACTCAACAGCTGTTTCAGGAAATCTGGGTTTACATAATCATAATAACCATAAATTGCAAATGAAATGTACAAAAACTTATGGCCATGTAACTGGTTGCACATTTCATCAGCAATTTATAATTATCATAATCATTACATAACTCCAAGTTATGAAATTCCATATTTTCTTTTCCTATTCTATACTTTTATCTTATATTTTTTGTGTTCCATGTAAACATATTTATATCAAGCCTAACTGTGTTTATCTTCATTACTACCTTCATATCAGCTCCATTTAGATTTCTGTTATAGTTATCCTTTTGAGTCACCTATTGTCTGTCTATCTATCTCTATTTATCTATCTACCTGTCTGTTTGTCTGTCTATCTATCTATTTATCTATCTGTCTGTTTATCTGTCTTATCTATCTATCTATCTATCTACACACACACACACACACATGCATATATGTGTGCTTGTGTTTCCTTATCTCAACATTGCAAGATGGGCATGAGCAGACATGAATACTCTGTTGTCCATCCCTCTCTTATCCATGATGCTCAATTATCTAAATTTTGTTGAATTAATCATGTGTTATCTTATAGCTTCAAGATTTCAATGATGCATTTGTATATTTTTAAAATGACAGTGTAGGGAAGGTGTGAGAAATTGGATCTAGTCAGTTTTAACATAAAACAGATGGAATATTTGGGCCAGATATGGTCAGATTAAATGCTAAGGGATTGAAGCTAAGTAGACTAGAGCAACAGGAAATGAAGTGCCCAACTCAAAGGAACATTGCACCACTCCATACAGGAATTGAAGGCACAATAATCCAGAAACTATAACCAATAAGCCACATGCTTTCACAGAAATATGAAAGAGAAGAAATATAACAGTGAAGTTAGGGAGCTAAAATACCAAATTTGTAAGGTGTTCTTCCTAGTGTAGTTTATTGCTCAGTTTACTAGGCTAATACTTTGGTATCACTTAGAGTTCGTAGTTGAATACTTAGAAGTATAAAGGTTTTAAGCTGTAAAAAGCCTTGAACCAAGAATTTTGTGAATATCAGAATTGTTTCCAAATCATTTCACTCATGCTAGGATTGAAAGCTAGTTGTAAAATCTCATAAAACATTCTTTACATCCTGATATTCCTAACTAATTTATGTATTGTTTATCTGGGAGCTCTGTAAGTGTATGAGATACAGTTCTTTGAAAGCCAAAACTTTGGTGTATTTCTAAATCCCGGGTGAAACCATTTCCTTTTACTTTCAGTATAAATACCTTTGGGGAAAAGCATAAATGTCACAATCCACATTTCCTTTTCCTTAAAACATAGAACCTATGTCCCTAATCTGAAAGTAACCAATATTTTGCATTGTCTCTATAATAGGATATGGAGTAATGGTGTAATTAATAATGATATTTCATAGTTTTGATAATAATATTTTCATAGTTTCTCATCTTTACCCAAAAATTAATCTGTTTTGCAGCCTATTTGGCGGTCTTATAGCAGATGTAAAACGGAAAGTAAAATGGTACGCGAGTGACTTTAAAGATGCACTACATTTACAATGTATCGCCAGTATTATTTTTCTCTACCTTGCTACACTAACACCAAATGTAACATTTGGAGGACTTCTGGGTCAAGCCACTGATCAGTACATGGTAAGTTCATGATAAATGGATTATTGATTTTTTTTTTATGTATTTATTTTCCTTGCTGTTAATTATGGACTTAACATGTTTTTAATGAAGTAACAATCAGTAGATTGATTCTAAAATAGATGATTCTCCCTAAACGGCTCATTTGAAGCTAAATTTGTTGTAACTGATGCAGAAATACTTAGAGCTATCAAAATACAGGTTTGATGCTGTTAGAATTGATCTATGGAATATAGTATTTATTTTATTTCTGTTGTGAACGATGTTTATAACTAAAAGCAAAGAGGGTTGAACAATCAGCTCAGAGAGCTGTAGAGATCAAACACTGCACCGATATTGCTCTTTTTCAATGGCCACTATTCCTGGAATGACTGATTGTAAAGCAAATATTTTCTTCAGTCTAAGGTTAAATTGTTTTAATTACAAATTGACATAAAAACATAATATATATAATGTACACCTGCTTGTTGTTCCTTCTCCTGTTATTTGTTTTCTGTAAATTTGTACTGTGTGTGTGTGCGCGCGCGTGCCTGTAAAAACATCCATACACACACATATATAGGCAGGTAGATAGACACATTACCAGCCTCTCAAAGTGTTCTGTCCTCCTAGAGTAGAACAACATTCCACTCTAGAGAGTACTGAAAATTTATTTCTAACAGTGGCATAGTTCAGAACTCACTATATTTGATAGGTCAAACCTAGTGCTTAACTGCTGCTTTATTGATCCTTATATGAAATATACTATAATATAATACAATATAATATAATATAATATAATACAATAAATATATATATATATATATATATATATATATATATATATATATATCATCATTATCATCATTCTTTAATGTCTGTTTTCCTTGCTGGCATGGGTTGGACAGTTTGACCAGAGTTGGGAAGCTGCATCAAGTTCCAGTCTAATTTGGTATGGTCTTTATGGCTGGATGCCCTTCCTAACACCAACCACTTTGCAGTATGTGCTGGGTGCTTTTAATGTGTGACTGGCACAAGCGCTTTTACATGGCACTGGCATGAGAACTTATTACTTAGCACCAGCGTGGTTGCTTTTTACAAGGCACCAGCACAGGACTTTTGAAGGCCAATCATCTTCACCAGGGGATGTGGACTTAACGCTTCTACTGTGGAGAACAGGTCTTCTTGAGTACTGCAAAGCACTACCCAACTTGAAGGCAGTGCCTCAGTATGGTTGCAGTCAAATTACTCAAATTACTGAAACTAGTAAAAGATTTTATGCAAAGTCAGTAACTCTTGATGTTAGATAGAAAATTCAAAAACGGTAAAAAAATTACCCCAAAATCTTAACACAAAGTTGTTCTGTCTTTAAATATTAAATATATACAGAGCAATAATGCTAAAGTCACAACTAATGTATTTAAATGGGGTTTTTAACACACCTAAGTTCCAGTTAACAAACTATGCCAAAAAGTAATTGAAAACAGATGAATACTTGTGTCTTCATTTAATGTTATGATTTGGAAATGATTCCATCTGTTCTTGTACATATTTGTTCTTGATGATTTTTGTTGTGACAATGATTCAAATATGAAATAGAATTGCTGTTGATTCTTTCTTGGTAAACTCTAATATGTTGGTTCTGATTACAGAATGCTAACTTAACTATTAGCTTTCAATTTTTATGCAGATGTCATCACTGAGTTATTTTCACTATTTATCACTATTTATTTTTTCATTCTAACCAGTGTATTAACAATCTTGTATTTTTACTTAGTGATTCTTCCATTACTACTTTGGCAATTACAGAGAAGATTATGATTAGCTGTTGATATCATAATAAGAAAGAAATATGTCCATAAATGTTCTATATACTTATCAAAATTAGTGAAATAATGTTAGTCATTGACTGATATTTATCTTCACTGAATAATTACTTCTAGTTAACCTTATGGTGTTTACTGCATAGAATACATTAATACTAACTAAACTGAAGTTTTTACACTGTGTTTAAGAACCAGTATTAAGAACATCTTTTCATTATCAGGGAACAATGGAATGTATCTTGACTGCTGCCATTACTGGAGTTGCATATGCATTATTTTCTGGACAACCACTGAATATTTTAGGGAGCACTGGTCCAATGTTAGTCCTGGAGATGATACTTTACTCATTCTGCAAGTAAGATTTAATAAAATATATTCATACCACCGTAATTATGATTCACTGATCTGTACTTAGACACATACACCATATGTACAGGTATGTGTATGTATGTGTAAATGTGTGTGTGTTGTCATCGTCATTGTCATTTAACATCCGCTTTCCATGCTGGTATGGGTTGGACGGTTTGACTGACAACTGGCAAGCCGGGCGGTAGTACCAGGCTCAGTCTGATTTGGCAAGGTTTCTACAGCTGGATGCCAACCACTGTAAGAGTGTAGTGGGTGCTTTTTACGTGCCACTGGCATCATAGCCAATAAAGCAGCACTGGCATTGGCCATGCTCAAATGGTGCATTTTACATTCAACCAATACGAGTGGCTGATAAGAGAGAAAGAAGGAAATTCAAGTTAGAAAAAAAAAGATGGTCGACGGTTGCATGCGAGCAACGAAAGAGCAAAGGCAGAAGAGTATGCAGCATGGAAGTTATTTATAAACCCTTTAAAAACATACAAAATCCATTAGATTCACTTCAACATTTAAATTTAATTTATGTCAAAATATTTCCATTGCTTTGAAATTGGGACCTGTTTACTGACAAAATTTCTTGCTGACACAAATTAAATCTAAATGTTGAAATGTAATCTAACGTTTTTTGGTGTTTTTTAAATGGCTTATAAACACTTTCCACACTGCAATTGTTTTTATTTTAGCACACTATCTCAGATGAAGTCACTTGCTATGCAAGTACATCTCCATAATATATATATATAATGGGTTTTCTGGCATTAAAGGGATATTGTTTGATGGACAGAGTGATTGGAATGTCAGTCTGTTTTATGCAAGTTTCTTGCTGATTGAAATTGACACTAGCACTGCAAGCCTATGATTTATTTGCCAGTTATACAAATGCTAACTGTTACTGTGTTGTAGTTTATCCCCATGTCAGTTCAGATTAAACAGATCTATGACCAAAAGAAATTCAGGCCAGGTGTATCTAAAGCTTCATTATCCAGATGTGTCCATCCCTTTTTTTTTTAAAGATAAGTTTCATACAATCCTTTTTGTCTTGATGGTTATTGTCACACCATGCATCTCATGTCAGCATGAAAAACAGACAATAAATGATGATGATGATGATGATAGTTGTATGAATTTTGAAGAAGATTGGTAGCTATTTCTATGAGGTTGAGTAACCATAGTAAACTGTATCACTTTGTTGTACTTGCTTATAACTAGGGGATTGAGTAATAGAGTGTAAAATTCACTGGCCAGAGGTACTGCAACCATCATGTTTAACTGTCTAGAAACTTAATAGTTTAGTTACTTGTACTTTCATAATTAATATATATAAGTAAATTTTGGCCACAGGCATTCCAGGTGTCATTTTGCACTTCATGAACAAAGAAGTTTCCATTGACGTTTGACAGAAAATAATCTTTATGAAGAGTCTCCATTTGCGTTTTTTTTTTCTTTTTATATCACTTATTGGACTAAAAATAAGTGATTAGAAGACCAATGGTGCCCACTCAAAACTCTTGCCCACCAGAGAAGTTTTTAGTGATAAAGTAACATTGTCTCATAACCTTTTAGATTTGTAGCGGGCCAGATAAAAGATGTGATATGATGTAGTCCACTACTAAATGTAGTATGTAGATGTAACGCTTAAAGGTTCTCACATCAGTAACCAATAAACATCAAAGAATCAACACCAAGAAGGAAGAAATATTATTGACATATATTTATTCATTTGCCCAACAGGTAGTTAAAGATACAGCAGCGATTCTAGTGATAGTGACAACAAGTTTGGCTCGCTGGTTAGTAGTTGATAGTGTAGAAAAAAGTTGTCTGTCAGTTGAGAGTGAAAAAGTAAGGAATGCACGGTGCTGACTAGAAAGGAAGAAAGGATAAAGATGGCATCGCCTTTCTTGTAGCCAAAAGGGTGAAGGGGAGTGCTGTTCTTGGTTAAAGCTGAAGCAAAAGTAGGTGCTGCTTCGTGGTCTGGCTGATATAAAAGAGAGGGTGTTGCTTCTTGGTTATAGCTGACACATAAGAGAAAGAGATAGGAAATTCTCTGTTATATAGGCTATGGTCAGTAATGTAGGTCAAACCCAAAACAAAGGACTGACCTTTCCTTGACCAGCACATGTCTTAGGGGGTTGAGTGTTTCCTCATCAATCATCTAGTGTGGAGAGGATTCCCTGCTCGTATTGACAAGCAACAAGTGGGTGGATTTGGTTTCAAATCTCAGGCAAAGTCTAGCTAGATCCCTACAAGGTATTCATATACCACAAAATATTTTGACTTCATACAAGTATAAATGTAGTGAGAAGTACTGCTAGGATTGCCGCTGTTATTCTTTTATTCTTTTACTTGTTTCAGTCATTTGACTGCAGCCATGCTGGAGCTCTGCCTTGAAGGGTTTTAGTCAAAGAAATTGACCCCAGGGCTTATTTTTTTCAAGCCTAGTACTTATTCTATCAGTCTCTTTTGCCATACTGCTAAGTTACAGAGACGTAAACACACCAACACCAGTTGTCAAGTTGGGGGGACATAGACGCAAAAACACACACAGATATATATGTATACTTACACACACAGAGACACAGACACACACACACACATACAACAGGCTTCTTTCAGTTTCTGTTTACCAAATCCAGTCACAAGGCCTTGACCGGTCTGAGGCTCTAGTAGAAGACACTTGCCCAAAGTGCCAGGCAGTGGGACTGAATCTGGAACCATGTGGTAGGGAAGCAAGTTTCTTACTGGTGCAATTAAATTTAATATTTTGTGTTTCAAATGTCATCAACTATAGAGCCTCTTGGATCGCTTTATTATATAATACATTTTATGGAATCTTTGTACATTTGAAGTAATTAACAATTAGCTGTTGCTATTTTATTTATTTCAGTATCTTACAAGAAAAATTCATGCGTAGAAGGTTTTATTGCAAATTGTACAGAAATGCCTGTTTTACAAAAATAAATAAATAAAATAAAATACTTCGAGAATCTAATACAGCATATATTTTTATATTCTACTTGCAGAGAAAGAGATCTGGATTTCCTACCATTAAGATGTTGGATTGGATTGTGGACAACTCTAATCTTACTACTGGTGGTGGCTTTTGATCTGAGTGCTTTAGTTAGATACATAACTCGTTTTACTGAAGAAAGCTTTGCTTGCTTGATTGCCATCATCTTCATTGCTGAAGCCTTTAAGAAGATAATTGGCATAAATGATGACTACAAACTCCATACAAATGTGCCGGACACCGGCGTTGAATGTATGTGCTTGTTGCTTCCAAACGATACTGCAAACAGTACAGCAAACAATACTGCAAGCAATATTACAAACAATATTGAAAGCAATTTCTCACTGCCCTTTGATAATATAACAGACACAATACCAATTGATAATGAGTTTACTAAACTCAATTGTTCCAGCATTGGTGGTATAATCACTGGTGACTGTGTCTTCATGCCTGATGTCTTTCTCTTATCAATTCTGCTGTTCATTGGGACATTTACCATTGCAAATACCTTACAGAGTTTTAAGACCAGTCGTTTTTTTCCAACTTGGGTATGTATGTAAATGTTATTTGACTACATTTTATTTGATATGCAAAATATGGTACAAGGTGTTTGGGCTAAATTTGACAGTTTGCATAAAGAGTAAAGAAAATACAATTTTCCATCCAAAAATAAAAGTATTTTTAAAAAATCCAAAGTTACCAACTAAATTATGACTGGCAGATAACAGTTCATTCAAAGTAGCTTCCTTCAGTTTCCAACCTACTGTGCAGCATGTTGCTTTTGGGGCAAGTGTTTTCTACTAATAGCACCAGGCTGACCAGAGCCTTGTGAGTGACCTTGCTGGATGGAAATGGGAAAAAACCTGTCATATATATATATATATATATATATATATATATATATATGCATGTGTGTATTTTGTGTTTGTGTCTCCTTGTTTTAACATTGCCTTACTGTTGCAAATAAATGGCTTCATTTTCAATGTTCTGTGAAAGTATGTCAGGTTATGGGGAAATATTAACCTTACTTGGAAATTGATAAGGGTTGGTAAAAGAAAGGACATAGAAAATTTGTCCTCAGTAGACACTGTCCAGGCCATGCAAGCATGGAAAAGTGAATATTAAAATGATGATGATGGTGGTGGTAGTGGTGGTGTAATTTATTTGATATCTTGCTTGGTCAGGTGATTACAGCTGTGTAAAAAGGAGGGAACCTGTGGTAGAGGTAAACCCAGGAAGACATGGGATGAAGGAGTAAAGCATGATCTTCAAACTTTGGGGCTTCACAGAGGCAATGACTAGTGACCAAGACCTTTGGCGATATGCTGTGCTTGAGAAGACCCATCAAGTCAAGTGATATCGTTGTCATGGTCGATGCTGGTGTCACATAACTGGCACCCATGATAGTGGCACATAAAGAGCACTTTTTGAGTGTTGGGCCTCACAGAGGCAAAGTGGTTGTTCCTTTTGAGTGTTGGGCTTCATGGAGGCAATGACCAAGACCTTTAGCATTATGTCATGCTTGAGCAGACCCATCAAGCCAAGCAAAATCACAGTCATGGCAGATACTGGTGTCATGCAAATGGCACCCGTGCCAGTGGCATGTAAAAGTTCCCCATTACACTCTCAGAGGGGTTGGTGTTAAGAAGGGCATCCAGCCATAGAAAACCATGAGGAATCAGACGAGTCTGATGCAGCCTTCCAGCTTACCAGCCCTGGTCAAACCATCCAATGCACGCCAGCATGGACAACAGACGTTAAATGATGATGATGATGATGATGATCTTAAAGTGAAACTTTGAACTTTTGATACATCAATTGTATATATCATGACTATGTGACTAACAAGATTGCTTCAAACCATATTCTTCTTGGCTCAAACTGCTAGCCAGTACTTTGCACAAATGTCTTTTACCATAGCCTCAAGTCAAAGTTTTGTGAGTGAAATTTAGTGTTTGTTATCTGTGCAGAAGTCTATTGGATTTGTATGTGTGTGTGATTTTAATGAGATATCTGCAATGAAATTAGTAAGCTTAAAGGTCTCAGAATTATTTCATCTTCTCTCAGAACGTATTTACAAAGATTTTGGCTGGTGTTGTTTACACCAATCATTAATGGATTTAATTAAGAACACTCTCTAAACATGGCATGTTTTTATAGTATTGATGAATCTAGCTGCTAATATTTGTCATATCAATTAAGAAATTGTTAGCTGTAATTCATCAGCTATAGAGTTTATGGTACCAACCAGCTCTATATGCAGACAATCAATTAATCAATATTTTCCTCTCTTCTCATCTCAGATGGTGGAGCAACAGATACAGCTGATCATCAGACTGAAAGCCTGATGAGTTCAATGCTAAAAATGGCAGCCAAATCTCTCAAATTTCACACTACATTCTAAAAGACATACACTAGAGAATATAGTCTCTGAAATTGTAGCAGTGATACCAGTGCTGGTGGCACGTAAGAGAACCATCTGAATGTGGCCGTTGCCAGCGCCGCCCCGTCTGGCCTACGTGCCGGTGGCACATAAAAAGCACCATCCGATTGTGGCCGTTGGCAGCCTCGTCTGGCCCCTGTGCTGGTGGCACATAAGAAGCACCATCCGATCGTGGCCGTTTGCCAGCCTCATCTGGCACCTTTGCAGGTGGCATGTAAAAAGCACCCACTACACTCACGGAGTGGTTGGTGTTAGGAAGGGCATCCAGCTGTAGAAACACTGCCAGATCAGAATGGGCCTGGTGCAGCCTACTGGCTTCCCAGACCCCAGTTGAACCGTCCAACCCATGCTAGCATGGAAAACGGACGTTAAACAATGATGATGATATATATATATATATATAGAGAGAGAGAGAGAGAGATAGTAATAGTATGACAACAAAAGAATGAATGAGACCTCGATATTATGTAAATAGAGGAATTTATCTGTAATATAATATGTGACAATTAATCGGTTGCCATAACAGAACTCCAAGTTTTGGATGTTGGGGCAGAAATCTACTCCAGCATCTCGTCAGTAATTTTCCTTTGTTTAACGGTCATTAACATAGCATTTTTATTTGTCTTAATAACTGACGAGATGCCGGAGCAGACTTCCACTCCAACATCTGAAACTCAGAGTTCTATTATGGCAACCGAATAATTGTCTAATATTATATTACAGATATATATATATATATATATAAATCAAAGTGTAATGACAGTACATTGTTATAGATCTATTACAGCTGATCTTACAAGTTGGTTTTGCACCAGTTATTATAAAATAAGATGGCTATCTGATACATGTATTATTCAGGGATGGCATGTATGAAAATATGCACAATTTTTTTCATACCAGCCATTCCCAAAAAGCATGCATATTAGATAACCACCCTGGTAGCCAATATCCTGTTATCTAATATCTGGTGTAAAACTGATTGGAAAAATCAATTGTAATGGATCTATAGTACAGCATATACTTTGATTAGTATATCCATTCTATTGACATATATACGAGTGCATATTTTGTTTGAGGTATGAATTCTTAGATGACCTGTGTGTGAGTATGTATGTGTGTGTGTGTGTAGAAAGACACAATGAAGAATGCACATCTTTAGTTAATATTTTCCAAGACACAAGATACTGATACATGATTCTATTATGTAAGAATATTAGAGTCCTTTGATGCAGTGGTTCTGTACAACTGATTGATTCATATTTATGACTGGAGATGAAAAAATGGATTGTGTACAAAAACATATTGTGGAAAAGACCCTGGAGTTTGCATAAGGATCCTCCAAAATAGCAACCAAAGATGAATATCCATGCCAAAAAGCTATGTTTTGTGTTTGGTGGGATCATAAGGGCATTATTTATTATGAACTTCTCCCACAAAACCAGACCATTAATTCTGCCGTCAAGAAAGGGGTAGTGTTCCAACAAGACAATGCCCGACCACATATGTCTACCACTTGTTTTTGTCCCTACAGAACTCATTGCAAGGAAAAACATTGAACGATTTAGATGGAGTCAAAGTGCATCTAAATAACTTTTTTTCCTTCAAAACCAGTCAAATTTTATGCTGATGGAATATTTAAATTGCTTGATAGATGGGCAAAGGTCATTAATAATAATGGAAATTATCTTATTGAATAAAATTTATTGAAAGGTTAATTATTTATATCCCATTTTGCATATTGAAAAATGCTCAGAATTTTCCTGACAACCTAATATATATAGACAAACATATAATGATAAGATACTCACTGTTGGAATGCTATTGATCATAGTTTTATTTGATCAGGGCTGACTTGGAAGTTAAAGAATTAGATACTGGACAATATTTAATTTCATACTATAATCGTTTGACTTGAAATTTCACAAGTGGTTTTGTTTTTTGTTTCACCCATCTTGGGTTGATAAAATAAGCAACAGATTTGTTGACAAAATTTGATAGCAATATTTAATCTGAATCTAGTCTTTTAAAACAACTGGTGCAGTGTAGTTAGCAAGTTCTGGAGAGAAGCATCCATTATAGCCGTTGCTGTTGTTATTTAACCCAAATTCAGCCTTGATCAAATGTGTTCAAGCCATGATCATCCAGACAGTATCTAGGACTATATTATTTAAGGTGTCCTTCTTTTCTTAAACAGCCATGTGAGAAATTTAGCTACTATTTCTAGCAGGTCGAATGCCTGACCTCGTTAGCGCTACTACAGTACATTGGACGAATTTATTGATCATATGAATTGCTTTCTTCTTCATTGGGTGTGTATCAAATGTGTCATCAAGTCCGGGTTAAGTAGTTTTTATACCAGGATAGAAATTAATGCTTCATTTAGGCAGCTGTTAATTTACTATAGGAGTGGCGAATATAATAATAGTGAATGCTTTAAATGGTGTCTAATGGAGGGGAGACTACTCAACAAATATTATCATTTCATCAATTATAAATTATTAATTGATTTATTTTCTGTTATATCATCATCATCGTTTAGCGTCCGTTTTCCATGCCAGCATGGGTTAGGCTGAGGCACGGCTGTATAGTAAGAAGTTTTGCTCTCAACTACATGGTTTTGAGTTCAGTCCCACTGCATGGCACCTTGGGCAAAATGTCTTCTGCTATAGCACCAGGCCAACCAAAGCCTTGTGAGTAGATGTGGTGGACAAAAACTGAAAGAAGACCATGCTATATACGTGTGTGTGTGTGTGTGTACCTACACACACACACATATATGTATGTGCATTTGTGTCTCCCTGCCTTGACATTGCACGCTAGCTGTAAATGGGTGTTTCTGTCATACAAACAGTATTATTCATTTCCAAAATTCTATAAAAACATGTCTGGTCATGGGAAAATATTACCTTATTTGGAAACAGGTGATAGTTGGCAACAGGAGAGGCATCTGACCATAGACACTTGCCTCAATAGTTTCCATCCAGTTCATACAGGCATGGAAAAGTTGACATTGAAAGGATGATGTTGAAATCTATTTACATCAAGGATGCTCTTGACAAATATTAAGTACATGATATGTACTTTAATTCATCATAAATTGCTGTTGATTTTATTGATGATGGTCCTCTTTCACAATTTTTTAGCCATTTACTAAAATTATAAATTCATTTTCCCACACAGTGGTGTCTTATGAGTTGGTTATAAAAATAAATCTCTAAGAATTATTTGGTTTCCTCCTATGTCATCAATTCAAATACTGCCAGAGAAACTTTTATTTTTAATTCCACTACATAATTTTGTTAACTCTAACCATTCTTCATGCATGCACACACACACACCACCACCACCACCACCACCACCACCACCAAACAAATGTGGCTGCAACTTGATTCTGAGTAATGCTATTGCTTGACTTCCTCTTAAACATGACCAGCATGGATGTGGCTTTTCACTCCTACTAAAGACTTACAATCTCTTGTACACCTATGTGACAATGATGAGCTCCTCTTGTAATAGATGTTTCAATGTTGTTTTGGTAAACCTTCATACGATATTTAGTTTGCCTCCTGACATAATTCATTTCCACACTCTCGGGAAATAGAGCAGCAATATAATTCATTGTTTAACAACTTTCTTGTGTGTGTGACTCCTGGTGACAGGGTAGGAAACAAAACCTGTTTAAGAGCAGATGAACTCAGTAGAGTCAACAGCTGGAAGTGAGAGACTCCTAGTCTTTGTTTAGACCTCTCTCTGGAAGAAGGGAAACTCTGATGTAATACCTGTGGCTTCGTTTGCATCCAACAATGTTGACATACATACATTTATCCATATGCAAAGCAAATGAATAAAAAATATCAAATACAAACAAAAGGAGGTCACAGCAATGTAATTCACTGTTAACAACATCCTTGTGTGTGTGTGACTCCTGATGACTAAAGCCTACCTTATTTAGCCAGACAGACTCACACTTTCTACATGTTAAGTTGGGCTGTATGCCAACTCACTCAGACAAATTTCCATCAAGACCTTTAAGAACATCTCTCTGAAGATGTTCATGCTTGATACACTTTTGTTTGAACCGTTTTGTTATGCTAGCAAGCTGTTTTATGTTTAACACTTTATGCATTGTTTGGTACCCATGTATACCCCTGCAGGGCAGGAACCAAACCTGTTTAAGAGTGGATGAACTCAGAGTCACCAGCTGGAAGTGAGAGATCCCTGGTCTTTGTTTAGACATCTCTCTGGAAGAAGGGAAACTCTGATGTAATACCTGTGGCTTCGTTTGCATTCAATGGTTTTGATATACATACATTTATTAATATGCAGAGTAAATCAATAACAAAGAAAAAGAAACAAACAAAAAAGGCTGATTAATTAGGTTGATGTGGGTGGTGAGCTGGCAGAATCATTAGCATGCTAGGCAAAATGCTTAGCAGTATTTCATCTAGCTTTACATTTTGAGTTCAAATTCTGTCGGGGTCAGCTTTGCCTGTCATCCTTTCAGGATCAATGTAATTGATTTACCCCTTCCTGAAATTGCTGACCTTGTGCCAAAATTTGAAACCATTATTATTAGGTTAATGTCCAGAGAAAGAATAAAGTTATAGAGTAAAAGTATAACATGTGAATGTATGTACACACACACACACATATATTTTATTTACAGTATGGTTCTATAACTTCATTATATCATTTCTAAGAGTTTTCTAATTTTTCAGACTGTTTTCAGTTTGGGAGAGAAAGAGAGAGAGCAGTGAGATGGTGAGGATGTAGTGTAACAGATTGAAATACAAAATATATTAAAAGTCATAAACTCCACTTTATATTATCGCTTTATTCTAAAGAGAAAGTGAATATTTTCCCCCTATCTCACTTTCTGAAATATTTCCATGAATTTCAAATCTTTCAATTTCAAATCTTTCCATTTCCAGGTTCGTCACAATCTCAGTGACTTTTCAGTTCTAATTTCAATTATAATAATGGTTGGTATTGACATGCTTCTTGGTATCCCTACTCCGAAGCTTGAGGTACCTAAAAAGTTTAAGGTAAGTGTTTGAATTGTTGTTATTACCAGATAATAAAGGCAGTGTGATTATTTCATTACATGCATACACATACATTCCCTATTTTCCACTCTCTCTCTTCATCTCTCTCTCTCTTTCTCTTCTTTTCACTCTCTCTGTTGCATAACTAGCCCATTTAAAAGCACCCTTCAATTGTCAGGTGATATGCCGTGCTTGTGAAAACCTGTTGAACCAAGTGAAATCATAGTTCTGGCCAATGCCGGTGCCACCTGACTGGCAGCGGCCAGTGACATGTAAAAAGCACCATTTGAGCATGGCTGATGCCAATGCCACCTGACTGGCACCCATACCAATGGCACATAAAAAGCACCATTCAAGTGTGACTGATGCCAGCACTGCCTCACTGGCACCTGTGTCAGTGACATATAAAATGCACCATTCAAGTGTGACCTATGCCAGTGCCGCTTGATTAGCACCTGTGCCAGTGACACATAAAAAGCACCATTTGAGCATGGGTGATGCCAGTGCCACCTGACTGACACCCATGCCAGTGGCACGTAAAATGCACTGTTTTAGTGTGGTTGATACCAGTACCACTTAACTGGCATCCATGCTCATGGCATGTAAAATGCACCATTTGAGCATGGCTGATGCCAGTGCCACCTGACTGGTACCCATACCGGTGGCATGTAAAATGCCAATGCCAGTGCTGTTGACTGGCTCCAGTGCCGGTGGCATTTAAAAGCACCCGCTACACTCTCAGAGTGGTTGACATCAGGAAGGGCATCTAGATGTAGAAACCTTGCCAGATCAGATTGTAGTCTGGTGCAGCCTTACGGTTTGCCAGTTCTCAGTCAAAGAGTCCAACCTATGTCAGCATGGAAGGCAGATGTTAAATGACAGTGATGATGATGATGATGAAGAGTTTAGTAAAATATAAAACAAGAAATTTGTATCATAGAAACAATGCCATTTCTCAGATGGGTTGGTATGAGAAGGGTTAAGCCCCAACTCAGACATATACGCACATACTTAAATACACATTCATATAAATGCACCACCCCAGCCCTCTCTCTCTTTTTTTCCACATTTTATTCTTCTAATTTATGTTATTCATATGTGTATGTAGATTCTCAATAAGCTTAAACACAAACAAAACAGCGATGGCTAGCAACAAATCAATTGAATATACATTCTCAATGAAAATGATTTTATTGGCCAAGAAACAAACTACATCAAAACATTATCCAAATTACTATTGTTTTCATCATAGACCCAGGCTACCCTGTTCAAACAGATCCATTGCATATATGTCTTGGAATCATGTTTCACACAGTTTCATCATGCAGCATTTGGTTGTTGTCATTTAGCAACAGGTTAGTTCTGATACCAAATCAACCAGTGGCCCTGTTGATTTGTTTAGTGTTTTAAATTAAGTGATGGTAAAAATTGATTTCTGACATCAGCTCAATGCACTAGATTGGGAGGAGGACGAGGAGTTAATATTTCTTAAAAATCAATATAGGATTTTAGTAGTATTTTATTTAGTCAAGCCCAGAAAGATGAAAGACAAAAGTAAGCTTAAAGAGATCTTAACTCAGAATGTAAAGAGCATTTACTAGACAACAAAGGTATCTTGTACAATGCTATAATGATTCTATCAATTTACCACTCTTTTGTTAAAGATTGAATATAAGATATATTTAGTAGCTGCATGATGTTATAAACAGGGCTGTGGAGTTGGAGTTAGAAACTATTAAGGAGTAGTTAGAGTCAGTAAAACTGTATCAACTCTGACTCACAATATCTTTATTCTTTAATATAAACCAGTTATAACATATAGGTCCACTCAAAGTGCAAGCAAAGTTTTTGTTTCAACTCCACAGCCCTAGTTATAAAACTATTATTTAGCTTTGTTAGTGAAATTTATTAAAGAGAAACTATGAAAAAGCTCACTTAAAAAGTAAAATTGGTGCTCCAAACAAAATCAGTTTCTTGCATTTAGTTACAATTTGATGTAATTGACTAAAACCCATGAGAGCAGTGCCCTAACATGTTCATAGTTCAGTGACTGCACCTGTAAAAGAATACCAATATTGCTTGACATTGATCACTTTTCCCCTTCCATTAGAAAGATGTAGTATATTTTACAATGTGGGACCATGTGATCCACTACCAGATCAATATCAAATACAAATTTTACAGTGATTGATTTTAATAAAGCTGAAATAAAAATTTGTTGAATAACTGAGTTGCAACAATGGGATTTAAACATTTGCATCACAAATATACATCTGTATTTGAAACCGTTGTGAAATAATTTTGGCACATAACTTCTACATTTGAGGTAGCCATTCATTAAATAGAAAATGCGAGAAGGAAAAAAAAGTAGTAGGCAGAGTACTAAAATTGATATACTACACTAAAAAAAAATCTTTGATGGTGCTACCCTGTCAAAAGGATAGTTTGAAATGAATAAAGTAAAAAAATAAAGTTTGTAAAATATTCCCTTAAAAAAAAAAACTAAATTGATTTTGCATGTATTCTTGAATTGTGGCTCTTGTCTATTATTATTATTATTATATTGTATGTATTTCTCTTTATTCAACAGCCAACACGATCTGACCGTGACTGGTTCATCAACCCTATTAGTGATAAAAATCCTTGGTGGATGATTTTAGCATGTTGTATACCAGCCTTGTTGGCAGTCATCCTTATTTTCATGGACCAACAGATTACAGCTGTGATTGTGAACAGGAAGGAGAATAAATTAAGGGTAAGAAATGACAGAAATTTTAGAAAAAATATTTAGTTTGGATAAATGTTTTGAGTGTTTTAATGGTAGAAATCTAGTTATGATAAAAAAAGACGATGCGTCTCAAAACGGCTTTCAAGAAATTTCAGGGTTCTCTAAAAGAAAAAATTTAAAGGGTTCTGCATGATAAAGTGTATTTTAATAAAATTTAATCATTATTTTATACAAAAATCATATTCCCATTTTCAAAATAATATGTTTTATACATTATGCATGCATGCATGCATACATACATACATACATACATACATACATACATACACACACACACACACACCACACACACACACACACACACACACACACACACACACACACATACATACATAATGCATACATGTGTATTTGTATGTATGTATGTTATAAGTAGTAGAAACAATATTAGTTCAAAACATGTGTCTGTGTATCATACTTAAGGCAGATAATCATCAAAAGCCTTATGAAATGTGCTATTTGTCTCAAGAAAGCGTCTCTTATAGATGTATAGTCTTAAAAAATTGAAATATATTATCAGTAGGTAAAAATCAACCAGCAGCTGCAAATAGTATTGCTTTAATTCTGCATTTCACATGATAAAAGTGATGAGCAACAAATGGTGTTATTTGTAAACAATTCCCTGTCAACAAACTATCCACTTTGTACTTTTGATTAATACCAAATAGAATGAAAAATTCCTTGCTTGTAATCTAAACAACTTATAGTTATAGGAACAGTATCAAACTGTAAATAACACTTCAATCGTATGTGTTCATGTAGTCCATATTTATATGGAAAAACAAAGGTAAAACGAAAATAACCTAACCAATCAGAATATCAGAATTTATTCATTAACCCTTTTGTTACCAACCCTGCTGAAACCGGCTCTGGCTCTGTAGTACAACTGTCTTGTTTTCATTAGGTTTGAACTAAAATCTTCCACCAAACCGTAATCACAATTAATGTTCTGACACTAGCTTAATGATGACTAAGTTATTTTACTAAATTCTTTGTTATATTTAAAATTAACTGAAAGATACGCAGAGCATCTCAAAATAAATACAGTAACAAAAGGGTTAAATTAGTCTATAAATATTTTAAATCTGCTGATAAATAAATGTGTGTGTGTGTGTGTGTGTGTGTGTGTATACATACATGTATGTATGTATGTATGCATATATCCTTCGAATTCTGAAGTTTTATCTGATTATAAAGAAAGTAGCACTTACTTACCTTTTCTCTCTTTTCAGAAAGGAAACGGGTATCATTTGGATTTATTTATTGTAGCAATTTGTATAGCTATTTGTTCAGTACTTGGACTGCCTTGGTATGTGGCAGCTACTGTGTCAGCTTTGGCACACATCATGAGTCTGAAACGGGAATCAGAATGTACAGCTCCAGGTGAAAGACCAGCATTCCTTGGTGTGAGGTAAAATCATTTTGCAATAATTTCCTATACTGTTTTATTTGATAAATATGGATGCTCACTTGGCCTTAATATTTGAGATTACAAATGAAGCAAGAAGAAGTATTGTGACATTTCAGTCTGACAGTTGACATTAGAGAGAACATCCAGTTATAAAACAGCTTCTTTCAGCATAAACAAACATAAGTAAACATCCCATTTCCATTCTGTGAGAGGCTTTGTCTCTGGCTTTAAATTTATCTTCTTTAAGACATAAAAATTTATTCCATTGTTTGAAGCCATTTATAATACTATTTGTTGATGCCATTTCATAATACATGTTGAACTTCTTTAGTTCATCATTTTCTTGTCTGGCAACTCCTATAGTCCAGCACGTTTTGAATCTGCCACCATTAGTTTGTGAATTTGCCACTGGGGCAGTACTGTTAAGCTCCAGACTTATTTATATTTACCCTGGAACATCAGCTGAGTGCTTGGACACAGTCCTGTTAATTTCATGTATTTAGGATGATGTTTTAAGCATATTGTTACATAGAAGCTTCTTTTAGTGGTATCTTAAGGATCACTTTCTATAGTTCAGAATTTTCTGTCATCTGTCACTGGCCAGTTCCCAAGGTTACCAGATATCTGTTGACAATCAGTAGTTTCTTTGAATTCTACTCAACATTTTTTTATAAACAAATATATAGTTTGCAGACTTAATACACTGCTGCTTTAATGACCTTTGATCTGATTGAACTTGCCTGCACTTAATAAAGCTACTCAATACTCACAGCCAACATGTCCTAAGTTTCAGAATCCATTCTGTAAAAATGTTCTTCTTTGAAATTGGATCCCTTTTGAAATATCCCTTTACAATTTCCACTAACCTGTTAAAAAGTTGAATGACTGAATTGAGGAAGATTATGGATGAGGAAGAGGTCAGTGAGTTATAAAATTAACTGCAGTGTATCCATTGTGTTTAAGTCACTAAACTCTCAAATGACTGTGTCTGTGTCCAACAAACAGAAAATAGATATTATTCAGTAGAAAATTACTTTTCGTCACTATAAACAGCAGTAGTAGTAGCACTGTAAAATATTACTATTTTGTTTGCCTTCAATGTTGAGTTCAGTGTTTTTTCCCCACAGTAAAGTTGCCTGCATTAGACTGGTATCTTATCCAGGAGAGATTTTCTCTCATTTACCTAACACTAGTTCATTTGACTGGTAATCTGCAACAATTCAAAGTGAATTTTATATCTATTTAATATCTTTTTATTGTATATGGAACTGGCTGTTACTAAAATGTTGGGCTGTTTAATGTCTTCAGTTTATGTCAGTAAATATTTTTTATGAGTTTAAATGACATTAGCTTTCATGCTGCATTTAATTCTTTAAGAGCAATAAAAATAAATGCTTGTAATTCATTAAATAGGCATAGGAGTTGCTGTGTGGTAAGTAGCTTGCTTACCAACCACATGGTTCTGGGTTCAGTCCCATTGCGTGGCACCTTGGCCAAGTGTCTGCTACTGTAGCCTCGGGCTGACCAAAGCCTTGTGAGTGGATTTGGTAGACGGAAACTGAAACAAGTCCATCGTATATATATATATATATATATGTGTGTGTTTGTGTGTCTGTGTTGTCCCCCCAACCACGCTTGACAACCGATGTTGGTATGTTTACGTACCCGTAATCTAGCGGTTCGGCAAAAGAGACCGATCGAATAAGTACTAGGCTCACAAAGAATAAGTCCTGGGGTAGATTCGCTCGACTAAAGGCGGTGCTCCAGCATGGCCACAGTCAAGTGACTGAAACAAGTAAAAGGGTAAATAATATAATTCATTAAATAAATATATCAAATGAAATTGAGTTAATATTGGTTTCAAATTTTGGCACAAGGTCAGCAAGTTCACGAGGAGGGTCTAAGTTGATTACATCGACCACAGTGCCTCAGTGGTACTTATTTTATCGACCTCAAAAGGATGAAAGGTAAAATCGACCTCGGTGAAGTTTGAACTCTGGATGCAGAGGTGGACAAAATGCTGCTAAACATTTTGCCCAGTGTGCTAACGATTCTACCAGCTCGCAGCCTTAAGTTGAGCTGATATGAAATCCTCTGTGTGGTTGCTTGATTGGTTAGAAACAACAGCCAAATTGCCCTCTAACCACACTCTACTAACTTAATAATGTAGAAGCACACATTAGATAATGTAATTTAAGATATTTCTAAATAGGCGACGTGGCAATAGTTACAATGTCTTTGGGGAAAATTTGTTTGATCAAGGCTGATTTAGAACTGCTAGAAAGACATTGGCTGAGAGTGGCCAAGTGGAAGATGGCATGGCATACCTACATAGTTGTGCCCCACACACTCTGTATCGGAATTTAATAAAAAAGTTTTTTTTAATTGTTAAAAGCACCCATATGCATACAGACACACGTCATGTATTTTTTGTCAAAATTTCATGTTTCGTTTTATAGATATGGATGTAATATGTGTCAGTGTGTATGCGTGTGCGGTCACCAATTATTTTATTTTATTTTATTCCTACACCACCTGAAAGGTATTTTCTAGAAAATTTCACTAAAAGATACTAATTTTTTTTCTGAAAGTTAACCGGAGAAAAAGTCGACTCGTGTGAATTATTCGTAGCTTACTCCTACACAACCTTCGAAAAATATTTTCACATTGGATTTCCATATTATCGTAATCTATACCATCTGAATGGCATTTGTTGAAAATTTCATTCAAATATCCATTTTACTGAAAGGAAACAAAGTTGGGGGTGGGGGCAATGCTTATAGAAGTATACTTATACTACAATAGCAAATGCTATTAATACAAAGGAGCCATAGCTCCTTTATAAGGGGAGAGCACTCTAAATTTCATACTCTTCTCGCATAAATTTCCATTCAATGATTATTATGATTTTTCCTACAAAGTTGCACTTAGTTACTATAACAGCAATTATTACACATTTTCACTTGACCGTCTCTGAATTTATGCTAACTTACAGGCATATCCAATTTAGCTTGCTTGAATGACTTCACGTGACTTTCCCAGTAACAGAATGAGTCATCAGATGTTTCATAATTTTTATAAGTTCAATACGTATCAAATACTCTTTCTTTCGTTTGTAACTAAATATATATCAAATTATGCTTTGCTTACATTATTCTTGCTATGAATCCTCTAATTAAGAGTGACTTTTAGTTCTTATCCTCCCTATCAATCTGTCTATATAATGTGTGTATACGCGCGCACACACACATACACACGCACAATGCACGCATAGGTAGAAACACATGCACACACGCGTGCACTTGCACTAATCTTCTGCACACTTTTCATGTAACAAATTCGTAAAATGCACCATCCGATTGTGGACGTTGCCAGCCTCGTCTGGCCCCCGTGCCGGTGGCACGTAAAAAGCACCATCCGATCGTGGCCGTTTGCCAGCCTCGTCTGGCACCTGTGCAGGTGGCATGTAAAAAGGACCCACTACACTCACGGAGTGGTTGGCGTTAGGAAGGCATCCAGCCGTAGAAACACTGCCAGATCAGACTGGGCCTGGCACAGCCTTCTGGCTTCCCAGACCCCAGTTGAACCGTCCAACCCATGCTAGCATGGAAGGCGGACGTTAAACGATGATGATGATGATGATGATGAAGATAATTGGTCAACCAAGGCTATAGTGGAAGACAATTGTTCAAAATGCTGCAGGTTGGGATCAAACCCAGATCCATGTTATCGTGAAGCAAACATCTAAACCATACCCCATGGGTATTAAGTCGGGAGTCAGTTTCTTTTATATCTAGCTTCAAATCTCGCTGTGAATGTGGGACAGTCAGACAGTAAACTGGTACTCGATGCTTTATGGACACAGTGAGGATAAATGATTAAGAAGCTCGCTTTGCAACCAAGTTGTTTCTGGTTCAGTCTCACTGTATGACACCTTAGACAAGTGTCTTCTACTATAGCTGCAGGCTGACTAAAGCCTGTGAGTGGATTTGGTAGATGAAAACTGTGTGGAAGCCCATTGCGTGTGTGTGTGTATGTATGTATTGGGTTGGCAACTAAGTTCCTGCCGTTTTTTTTAATTTTGGAATCTTTTCTTTTTTTTTTTGAGAATTCTATTTTTGAATCATTTTGGAATCTTTTCTTTTTTTTTTTGAGAATTCTATTTTTGAATCATTTTGGAATTTTTTTTTTTTTTCTAGTTAAGTTTAGTTAATTTTTGTTTATTTTCAGATCATTAAAATGGAATGTCAAGTTAAGAAAAAGGAGCATTTTCGACACTTCATTCTTTTTGCTTTTAATCAATGTTCTAAGGGCACAAAAGCTGCTTGCGACATTTGTGCTGTATATGGAGAGGGTGCCATGGCTGAAAGAACCACTCTTGATTGGTATGCCAAGTTAAAAAATGGAAATTTTGACCTCTAAGGCGCACCTCATTCTGGCTGTCTATTTGAGTTCAATGAAGAGTGATTAAACCAACTTTTGCAAGAAAATTCTCGTTAAAACACAAGGGAACTGGCAGAGAAAATGGAATGCTCCCACACTGCTATAGAGAAGCAGCTTCACTCAATGGGAAAGGTTCAGAAGTATGGAGAATGGGTTCTGCATGCTTTAAGTGACAACAAAAATCAACAACCCACAATCTCTGCTGGTTTGCTTGCTCGTCACCGCTCAACTCATGGACACAAGCAATGATTTCTTTACCGAATCATTAGTGGTGACGGAAAATGGTGCCTGTGTGAAGCAGTGTAAGGAATGGCTTAGCCCTGGTAAACAAGCAGCACTGCGTGTGAAATGTTCATCTGCATAAAACGATATTATGCATATGGTGGGACTGGGAAGGGATTATCCACTACAAATTGCTTGAATGGAATCAAACAGTCAACGTGGAACTCTCTTTCAATAGATGGAATGATTCAACACAGCTATTCAAGAGAAAAGACCTAATTGGCAGCATGGAGTTCTTCTGCTGCACAACAACGCCTGCCCTCATATCACCAATATGACCAAGGAAGCCATTCAAACACATGGCTGGGAAGTGCTGCCACACCCACCATACTCTCCTGATTTGGCACCAATGGATTTCCACCTCTTTCAAATGCTATGCGCAGAGTTTCGTTCAATACTGATGCAGAATTGAGAGCTTAGTTGGATCAATTTTTCAAGTCAAAATCGGATGATTTCTACCAACTAGGTATTGTTGGGAAGAAGTTGTAAACAAGAAGGGTGATTACATTAATGATTAATTAGTTGTTATTTTTTATTAAACCTTTTAAAAAATTTAAATTTAAAAAAATGGCGGGAACTTAGTTGCCAACCCAATACATGCCCGTGTGTGTGTGTGTGCACACATGCACTTGTGTGTTTTTGTGTTCGCTTACCACCACCACTGCTCAACAACTGGTGTTGGTTTGCTTATGTCCTCATAACTTAGCACTTCAGCAAAAGAAACCAATATAAGTTCTAGATTTTGAAAAAATTGAGTACTGTGGGGTTGATCTGTCCAACTAAAAAACCCTTCCTGCTCAAACCAATGATCAAAGACAACCTACATCTAACCATGCCATCTTATTTTTGAACAGTTTATTTTCAGTTTTTTTTTAAGACAGAAGAGTGTGATTGGAAATAAATTTTGTTTGTTAGCTCATGAGAGTATGTGTTTAATGTATTGGTTAAGTGTAGGTTAATATACTTTATGTAGAGCACCAAAAGTAATTTTTAGTTAATTGAAATTATACTCATAATGAAAAGAAAAATCACTGGAATTAATATTTTTTAAGAAAGGTAAGACAGAACTTTGAAAGTTAAATTCATTAAAGATTAAATGGTCTTTGATATGTATGATGACAACTCTGGGCATGATTTGGTCTTACCAAACCTTCTCATTGAAGTTAAATCCAACATATATTTTATAAATGATCATAGAATGACTTTGATAGAGTGTAGACTTTTGGTGGGAGGCAGGGTGGTTATTGACTGATTAGGCAATTCAAAAGACTTCAAACTTTTACTTTGAAACCAGTCTATGCAACACACAAATGTTAACTTCTTTCACTCAGCTACGTCACAAACACTGATGAAACTTTGCTCATAGTTCCTTTTTTTTTCTTTGTTTTCTTTCTTTACAGAGAACAACGTGTGACTGCGTTGATGGTTGGTCTTCTGAGTGGTCTCTCTGTCCTGTTTACTTCTGTACTCAGTGTGAGTATTTTCCACTTAATCTAATTTCATTAGGATCATAAATATGATGATCAGTTTGTGAATTTTAATTATTGTAATTGCTAATATTCTGAGTGTGCACTGAAAATTTATATGATTTAAAAAATTTTTGCAGGTAATTCCAATGGCAGTTCTTTATGGAGTCTTCCTGTATATGGGAGTGGCAGCTTTGAAAGGAATGCAGGTAAGGTACATCAGTATTTATGGGTGTTGTTATTTACACTGGAGTCGACCTTGATTAAGCATGTTCAAAGAACATGGCTAGATGTTTCATTGCCAACAATCTATAAAATAATTTCACTACTTAAAAGATCAAAAAGATAAAAGAAGCAAATCTCTTTTTAAACTCTGTTGCATTCATATTTCTAATTTAATACATTATATTTGTAATAGCATGAAATATCAGTATGTTGTATATACACAAATACATTCACACAAATTTATTATACATGCATGTTCATATACACATGTTGTAGTGAAAGACAGAAATAATGGAAAGAGAGAGAGAACAGTGGGGTAGAGGGAGAAAGTGGGAAGAATTTTAACTTATTGTGTATAGCTTTAACCAGTGCATTTTTCTTGAACTACGATTTTGTAATTTTAATTTGAATACAACAAATATTCTAGATTTTAGCCTACAGAAGCCTGGATTCAGCAATAATAATTATATGAAACCATTTCATTTTTAAGACAGTATGTGATATAAAAAATATTGCTGTCATTTCTAACAGGTCATTTGGATATGTAAAAGCATAGATAGAGAAGCTTTTCAGTATCAGGAATTAATTCCAAGTGCTTCAGAACCTACTGAGATGCATCTGTCCTGTGAGAAAAGATGATGCTTTAATGTCTACAAATTTTACAAATTGGTGTATAACTTATAATATTAAATTATTGTTTTAGTGTTAGGACTTAAACCATCTTTTTTTTTTTTTTTGCTGTATTTATTTTTAGATATTTGGTTAGTGAGTAGTTTCAAATTTGATTGCAAACAAAATTTTGTCTACAGATGAGGAGTTCTCGACCCTAATGAAGAAGTTGATAAATTATTCTTGTTTCTGATGTGTGTGTATGTGTGTGCTTCAGGAATACATAAGAATTTATATCCAATTGCTTTCTGAAAGTTTAACTACAGTTAATTAAATGTAATACAATTTCAATATAAGCAAACAGGCAGCCACATGCTATTCCTAATACTACATCCAATAAAATCCAATATTGCTCAAGACAAAGAGAGGGAACATCTAAACTTCTACAAAGTGCTATGACCTGCTAGAATTAGCAACCGAATTTTCCTTAAATTACACTTCACATACACAGCTAAATATTATTGAGAAAAACTGGGATATTATAGCTGCAAAATACCTGTGTAAGAGATGAAGTTACCTCTGTGAATAAATACCTCTTTGCTGAGGTCAGCTTTGCCTTGCATCCTTCCAAGGTGATAAGAATAAAGTACCAGTCAAGTACTAGTTACTTGACTGGTACATAATTTGATCAACTAACTCCTCTAAATTTCAAGCCTTGTCTCTATGATAGGATTATCATTATTTTAAGTACCGGTTGTTATTGGTGATTAGTCTAACTCAAGCATTCTAGTTGTGACCATCATGTCTTTTCATAGAATATCTAACATTTTACAGGGCAATGTGTGCTTTCCTTTTTTTAAGGCAGTAGGATGTAATTTGAGGGATATTTGGCTGCTATTTCTCTGAGTCTGAATGATGACATAAAAGCTCCCTTGCTAGCTCAGAAGTTCCAGTAAATACATAGGTTGTAGGTTGAGTACGTCTTGTGCTCACATAGAAAATATTGTCATACAAAAAAATATAGATTTTGAACTTGATTTTTGTCTTTCATCAGTCAAGTTTTTACCAGTAATAGTCACAGGCATGGTTTTGTGGTTTAGAAGCTTGCTGTATATCCACACAGTTTTGGATGCAGTTTTACTGTGTAGAACACAGAGCAAGTGCCTTCTAGTACAGCCCCAGGCCAAACAATGTCTTGTGGATTTGGTAGACAGAAACTGAGTGGAAGCTCATCATGGTCTCTGTGTGTGTGTGTGTGTGTCTTTCTTTTTATGTTTGTTCTCCCATATCATTTGACAGCTTTTCTTCATTTGTTTATTCACCCATAACTTAGCAGTTCAGCATAAGAGAACAATAAATTAAAGTAGCAGACTTAAAATATGAACTACAATCCATTGATGTCTTTCATAGCCCACTTTGTTTTCTTTCCACATGTCATCTAGGAGGAGAATTTTCTCCAGAGACTATTGTTGTAGCTATAGGTCTTCTCATGTCCAAACATACTTGAACATGTTAAATATGACTTTACATGAATACTAAAAAAAAAAAAGATTAATTACTGTTTCTAATTAGATTTATTTTATTTTTATTTTTCAGTATGTGGATAGGTTTTTGTTGCTCTTCATGCCAACCAAGTACCAACCCGATCATATATACCTACGCCATGTGCCTACCAAAACAGTTCATTTGTTTACTCTTTGTCAAACTCTGTGTTTAATTATATTGTGGGTGATCAAGACAATCAAATCAGTTTCCATTGTTTTTCCTATCATGGTAAATTTGTTTTTAAATAATTCAATTGAAATTTGCTTTAAAATTTTTTTTCTAAACATATATTTTACATTAACTTTTCCATACTAGCATAAAATGGAGATTAATTGGTTCTTATAGCAAAGCAACCAAACAGTAACAGAACAGGAACTTGTATTATAACATTCAGACAAATTGGAGCAAGCAGAGTAATGCGCCTTACTTGTGGACACAACTGGGGGAAAATCAGGGTAATGTACCAAGGACACTATTTAAGCAAATAAGGGACTCAAATAGAGCAAACAGAATAATGTGTCTACCTTGGGAATGCAGCCAGAACAAATGGAATAATGTAACTTGATTTAAGATACAACAAGAGCAAGCAATCATATGTCTTCCTTGTTTCGTACAGCTGTCCTCATCCATACGCAACACATGACCATACCAGCACAGTTGTCTCTCTTGCACACCACATCTGATGCTTCTTATGTGCAACTTTTCTCTCAGGGCACTTACACTTTGTCATGTATGCACACTGACATTACACATCCAGCGAAGCATACAAGCTTCAGCCAAAGGTCATCTGACAGTAAATCAAAACCATTTAATTCCAAGATATATTTATGTTTAACAACTGAATGAATTTAATGAAAGTATCTAAATATGAGACATTATGAAAATTGTTCAAACTGAAGACACATTTTTCCATTTGAGTCAATACAGAACTACAGAGAGTATTTGTGCAGTTTTGATTTACTGTCGGGTGACTTTTGGCCAGCCCTGTGTGTATATATATATATATATATATATATATATATGTGTATGTATGTGTGTATATATATAATATATATATATATATATATATACACACACACAAACATACAGACAGATGACTTAAAACTTTTTTGTTAACTATTTTGTTTTTCTTGTTTGTATTTAAAAGGTGTTAGCAACATGTTTTGTTCGCAAAGCTCTGGATTATGTATTTACCCAGAGAGAACTAAAATGGTTGGATGACATTATGCCAGATGCATCAACCCGAGAAAAAGAAGACCTGGAAATTATGAATAATGAAGAAACTGAAGAAGTAAGTTTCTATTTTAATTAGGAAATGATATTTGTTTTTTATCCTTCAGCTACAAAATAAAATTGCAAGGTCATTTCAGCAATGATGATGATGATTATCATCATCATCATCATTTAACGTCCACTTTCCATGCTGGCATGGGTTGAACAGTTTGACTGAGGACTGGCAATCCAGGAGGCTGCACCAGGCTCCAATCTGATCTGGCAAGGTTTCCACAGCTGGATGCCTTTTCTAATGCCAACCACTTCGAGAGTATAGTGGTTGCTTTTTACATGCCACCAGCACAGGGGCCAGTCAGGAGGCACTGGCATCAACCATGCTTGAATGGTGCTTTTTATATTCAACTGGCATGGGAGCCAGTCAGGTGGCACTGGCATCAACCACACTCAAATGGTAGTTTTTATGTGCCATAAGTACAGCATATTGCCTGACGGTCAAATATTTATCAAAAAATAGAATTGGTATTTACAGCAAGTTCTGTTGCCTCAATGAACTTGACATATCTCAATGAAAAATTGCTTGAAATATGACTTTCCTCAGCAAAAGATAGATTGATATATAAAACTGCTTTCCTTAGTTAAGAGTAATGAAATTTAATGTGTAAAAGGGCCAACAATATTTTGTTTTTTTCATATTCAGTTTTTGACATCAGAGTCATTAATATAAATTGGCTTATCCTTTAAAGTTATGTGTCTTCTTTAACCCTTTAGCATTCAGATTATTCTGTCAAATGTAATGCTTATTTACTCAAATTCTTTTAAAGACATCATGCATTATCTCATTGCTTTGAAATTTCAATGATGTGATTATTTATTTCGCAACCATCGGGGCCTGAAGCACTCCTCAAGAAGGCACGTTTGTGAGATGGTTGTGATATATAAACAGTTTTAAATCGGAACCAGAAAGAGAAGTATGAACTTGCAATGCGCATGTGCTCACTGAATTCATAAAACAAGAGAAGAATAAAAATGCAATGTGCATGTCAAAGTAAAACGGAAGCAGAGAATAAAACAAGTTATATAACTCCTGAACTGCTTCAAAATGTGTTTTGCAACTCTTAGGATAGATTTGAAATTTGCAGGGATACAAATGGAGCACATGTTGAAAATTTTCAATAAAGTTTTGATGTAAGATTTATAAATCTATTGGTTTTGGTATCATAATTAATAAACATAAAATTCTTTCAGTTGTTTTAAAATTTGTCCGATTTCATTGAAATAGATTGTTAATTCTGGGACACTCTGTATATACATATATATAAGTGCAGGATTCATGCAGTGAGAATAAACTTTACAACCTGTTTGCAAAGTGAACTTCTGAACTACAATAATACTGTGAAATCATTAATCAAAATTCTATTTACAGGGTGTACAGTTGCTTAGCCGTGATGAAAATGAAAAATTGATGGAAGTTCGAATTCAACATGAAAAGCCTTCTGAAAAGTTTGCCAGCCATTTGTCTAGCAATGATTTAGACAGGGTGAACATCTCTGAGGAAGTAAATAAAACAGCTATTTGGCTGCAAGTACGAAATGAGAAGGAAAATGCACCCTTAAATTCAAAGTCTTCAGGGCAAGTATTAATGTTACATGGTAAACCAGTTAATATATATAGTGTGTAAAGTGGCAAGCTGGCAGAATCATTAGCATGCTGGGTAAGATGCTTAGTGGCATTTTGTCCATCTCTGTGTTCTGAGTTCAAATTCTGCTGAGCTGACTTTGCCTTCTATCCTGTTAGGGTCTATAAAATAGGTACCAGTGGAGCATTAAGGTCGATTTAATCAACTTTTCCCTTCCCCCAAAACTGCTGGCTTTGTGCCAAAATTTGAAACCAATATAGTGTGTGTGTGTGTGTGAGTGTATATATGTATGTATGTATGTATGTATGTGTGTGTGTGTGTATACACAATAAGGTATTATGTGAAGTTATATGCTCAAATTCTAACTACAAGTCTGAGGAAGAAATTTAGTGTTCCCAGTATTTTTAAGGTTCTCTTCAACTGTTGGATAGTGAGCAAGGTGAAGTTATCACTTCATCAAGGGTATGATGTTTAGTCTAATTTTCAACATTGAAATGATATAATTTTGTTTACTTCCTCTACATAGTAAGCTGGAAGTACATATGTAGCTCAAAAAATAATAACAATAATCATCATATCATGTTATGTAAAATGAGATGCTAACCTGAAAAAGAAATAGAAACAAATATAATTCCATGACAAGCGCAAGGTGCTTGTCATGAGAGTCACCAAGAATTCTTCATGAGTTGATAGGGCAAAAAAGGTAAGGTACCTTTTAGTACTATTTGGTAGCTTTTGGTACCAAACAGTACTAAAACTGTGTTTTCTGCTGATACTCACTTTGAACTGTGGCAATCAGCAAAAACATATACCAGTAATGTACTGATTCTAATTACTACAGATTTCCTCTACAAAAATTAACTTCTAGCATGTCATGTCATCATCATCATCATCATCATCATCATTTAATGTCTGTATTCCATGCTGGCATGAATTGGATAGTTTTCAGAGGATTCTATGGGTCCAAAGGACTACATTGGGTTCCAGTATCTGCTTTGGTATGGTTTCTATGACTGGATGGTCTTCCTAATGCCAACCTCTTTACTGTGTGTACTGGGTCATTCTTTTGTGGTATTGGCCCTATTGAGGTCGCTATGCAGCTCATGAGATTCCAAAAAGTCTGGTGATAATGGTATGGTGGCGGGTAGTATTTATGCAAGGAGATGTGGGTATTGAATGTGGGAAGAGGGGAGGAGAAAAGAAAAAAGCAAGTTCTTGTGGAGGAGCTACAGGGTTATTCACCGTTAAGTAAGGGAGTGAGATTGATCAGTAGAAGCTGCAAGTGCAGGTATCTTCCCAAGAGGCAAGTAGAAGTTGTTAGTACAGAAGTGTAGGCTGTGGGGAACTAGGTGACAGCTTTAAAGATTGGGTAGGATTGAAAGGTGCATGTTAAGCATGATGAATGACCATTGATGCATAAGTTATGGAAGGTACAGTGGTGTAGGACAGAGTTGAGGAGAGTAGAAAGACAGAGAAAAATTAATAATTTCACTGCATTAAATAAAAATATATGAATACTTTTTTACATGAGGAATAATTTCATTTCATTATTTTGCAGGAGTTCTAGGCGAAAAAGAAAATCAAAAGACAAAGACAAGCATTCTAAAGATGCAAAAGACGGGGAAGTAAAACCTCATGAACCAAAAGCAGTTGATTTTTATATTCAAGAAGCTGATGACCCAGAAAGTGAAAGTAAAATGTAATATGAGATCATCATCACTGTTATCATAGTCATCATCACCATCATCATGATGATAGGCTTCATCATCATTATTATCACTATCATTATCATTATTGTTATTAATTAACATTATGATCATCACTAACAACAATAACAACAGCTAAAATCAAAATGATAAAGAAATAAGCTGTTTGAATGTCAACATCTGTGAGTGTGATCTCAAATTACAAGAGTTTCAAATTAAAAATGGTCAGGTAAATTTCAGAAGACCGTCTTCCTTTTGAGAGGATAGTAACAATATGGTTACAAATAACTACTTGTGATATATATATATATATATATATATATATATATATTACACGCACATATCTATGTGTATATAAATAAATATATGTATGTGCATATATATATATATATAGTACATATATGCATGTGTGTGTACATGTATATATTTATATACATATGTATATAGATATAGATACATGTGTGTGCATTAAACATGTATATGTATGTATGCATATACATATATATATATATATATATATATGTATGCATATATGTATGGATATATACATGTATATATATACATGTATGTATATACATGTATGTATATATATACATGTATGTATATATATACATGTATGTATATACATGTATGTATATATATACATGTATGTATGTATATACATGTATGTATGTATATACATGTATGTATATACATGTATGTATATATATACATGTATGTATATACATGTATGTATATATATAGATGTATGTATATACATGTATGTATATATATACATGTATATACATGTATGTATATATATATATATATACATGCATACATATACACATACATGTATATACATGTATGTATATATATATATATATATATATATATATATATATATATATATATATATATATATACATGTATATATATATATATATAATATATATATATATATATATATATTATATATATATATATATATATAGTAGGTTCTCACATGTAATGAATTGAAAACCTTTGATTGCCCTACTGTAGGAAAACATAGTAGGTTATATTCTGAATTACTTTATTTTATCCCACCCACTGCTGAAAAATAAGGAAACTTCAAAACAAAAAAAAAAGAAAGAAAGAAAGAATTAACAATATCAATTAAGCAAAAAAAAAAAAATCCACTTTATAATCAATATTCATTTCTCATCAGATGTTATGTAGAATATATATTTTTAAATACCTCTTTGTTGCTGTTGTTGTTATTTACGAGGATAGATTGGCAGAATCATTAGAGTGTAGGACAAAATGCTTTGTGTTATTTGTTCCAACTCTTTACATTCTCAGTTCAAATCCTGCCACAGTCAACCTAACCTTCCATCCTTTTGAGGTCAATAAGCTAAATCAATAAATCAACCCTAGTCACATACTAGGGGTTGATGGTATTGACTTACCTACTCTCCTCAAAACCTCAAATCTGTTGGCATTGTGCCTAAATGAGAACCCATTTTTATTATTGTCATTATTATTTCAAATTAGCAAATTTGACAACCCAGTTTTGATTTCCCGGTTATACCTCTCTAATTGACTAACATCACTAAGGCCTTCGGTAAAGGCAGGAACAAGCATCACACACTCTCATCTATAACCTTTTCTATTATAAATATGTGGCCTTGTACCTAAGTAAGAAATCCCAAGTCTGAAAATAAAATGGGATAGTTTTGGCTGGTATTTCTTTATTCATAGTTGTCCCCAATCAGGCAGCAACTATGTCCTAAGTTAGAAATTATTTTGTTAAGTTCTGAGATAAATTGGGAACATGAGGAATCTTCAATGCAAATTCTGTTCTTAGTTGGAACCAGTCCCCTTCATTTTACTTATTTTTCCAGTACCTTTAATTTTGGGCAAGGCATGTGGTGATTTCCAATAACCTTGAAGCCCCACTAAAAAATATATTAAGTGTCATAGCTTTGTAAAAAGAAAAAGAAAAAAACATTATTACAGTAGTCAACATTTGTACTTAAATTGTGGAGGCTACAATCCAGTTTCAACATATTGTATTGTTCCAGAAAGAAATGTATAAAAGCCAGTATTTTTCATCTCCTCTTTTAAGGTTTGATAACTGATTAAAAACTAAAATCTATTATATTACTAATACCATTATCATTATTATTTTTGAAGTTTTACTAATATTGTAAATATTGTGGAGGAAGATAGATTGGTAGAATTAGTACAGCAGTAGGTAAAATGCCCCGAGGCATTTCATTTATATCTCTTTATGTTTTGAGTTCAATTCCTGTTCAGTATTATCACCCTCTAGAGTAATGGTTTGGCAGAATCAGTAAAGTGAAGGACAAAATACCTTGAAGTATTTCGTCATGTTCCCCTATGTTTTGAATTAAAATTCCCTTTGAGGGTAACATTTTCTTTTATTTTACTTATATTTGTAAAATAAATCACCAGTCAAGATTATAACACTAAGATGTTATGATTGACTATTTCTTTCATTTAAATTTTGTATTTGTATTATTGAGCCTCTAATTAGATTCCTGTGTTGAACCTCCAACAGGGTGCAGGACTGGTTTAGCAGGTTATGTTCCATTCCTTTATGTTCTGAGTTCAAAACCTGCCATGATCAACTTTGCCTTTCATCTTTCAAGGGTCAATAAAGTAAGTGAGAGTTAAGTATTGGTCATGATCTAATCAACAATACTGTTCTCTCTCTCTAAATCTGAGTCCTTGTGCCTATGTCAGAAATCATCATCATTATAATCAATATTAGCATTATAATGAGTTAAAAGGCAAACAGAGGTTGGCAAAATTTGTAGAATGGTCAACCATAGTATATACCATGTAGCCATGTAGTATTTAGCTATATCTCTTTATGTTCTGACTTCAAATCCTGCTTTGGTCATCTTCGCTTTTCATTCTTTTAGGGTCTATAAAATAAAGCACCAATCATGTACCAAGATAAATTTAATTGACTAACCCTACCCACCAGATTTCCGACTTTGTGCTTGTGTTAGAAACTCTTGTTAGTAAGTAGTTGTTATTAATTATAATATAGGTAAAGGCAGTGAGCTGGCGGAATTATTAGCATGCCAAGTAAAATGCTTAGCAGCATTTCTTCATTCTTTACATTCTGAGTTCAAATTCTGCTGAGGTCAACTTAGCCTTTTATTTTTTCGGGGTCAATAAACTAAGTACTAGTTTAGTGCTAGGGTCAATGTAATTGGCTTACTCGTCCTCCAAAATTGCTGGCATTGAGCTAAAATTTGAAACCATTAATTGTAATATAGGCAGATTGGTTGACAAACCTCAATACTGTGTGGTATTTATACAGATCTCTTTACACTCTGAGTTTAAAGTCTGCTGTAGTCAACTTTGCCTTTCATCCTTCTGGGAGTCAATAAAATAAAGTAGCAGTTAAATACTGGGGTCGATGTAATCAACTAACTTCATCCCTCCAAATTCCTGTGCCTATGTTAAAAGTTATCATCATCATTAAAGCAGTGAAATTAGAGTCAACAAAATGCAGGACAAAATACTATATGGTTTTTATTAACATCTCTTCTGAGGATAATTTTTGCCTTTTATCATTCTAGGGGCAATAAAGATATTATTACCAGTCAAGAACTGGGGGTCAATTGAATGGACTACTCCTTTTAAAAAATATTGTGGCCTTATGCATATATGTTAAAAATTATCATTATTACTACTACTACTTATGTTATCAACTCATCTGTCATTTTCATCATCATTCTCATAATAATTATGGGTTTTATTAATCGTTTATATATATATATATATCAGGATTTCTCCACACTTTCTCTCTTTGTTACTTTTCCTCTAATATAGAAGAAAATTTATGAAACTAACCAGATTATTTTTTTGTCTCTTTTGGAATGTATTTGGAATGTATAAAGACTCCAGGAATTGTTATTTTACAATAAAAAGGAAGAAACACTATTCACTGTTTTTTATTTTATATTCTTGATGAATTAGCTGAGATATACTTTTGTGGCATTAGAATTAATGCTTATTTTTTAAAATTTCCTTTTTTTTTTTGTCATTGACAAGTGTTGAGTCACTTGGTTAAAAAACTGGTACATTACAGTTGCAGCTACATAGAAAAACAAATGGCAAAGAAGGCCTAACAGGATTAAAACTTGGAGATGTGTAATTCAATCTTGGATGATAAAAATTAATTATGATCAAAGATGAGCAACCATATTGTTTTCTAGATTTATACTGATCCCCTCAGGGAGATCCAACTTTCTGGCTTCCACCTTCAAGAGAAATTGAACTCAGCACAGCAGTCTGTACACATTTGTACGTATGACTCACTCTCTCATGAGCAAATGACAGAACTTTTATGTGGTTGATTGACCTATTAGAATTAGCTCCTTCAACCATATCTAATCATCTTAAGGGAAACACCGAATAATATGCTATTGCAGCAAATTGGCAACACAGTACCTGAAGAATTTTGTCTCCCCACCCTGATAAAGGTCAAAAATACCAAAACAAAAATGAGCTCAAGGAAAAAAGACTGCAGTGTATTTGTGCATGTGTACAGCTAAGTGAGAAGCAGTGCCAAGTTCTGATTCTTGGCAATCTGAGTTGAAATCCTGCTGAAGTCAACAATGTCTTTCATCCTTTTGAGTTTGATAATAAAAAAAAGGTACCAGTTGAGGGTGATGGAGTCATAGAACTGTTAAAGCAATGTCTTACAGTATCTGTTTTGGTTGTTTGTGTCAAGATACCAAGCTGTATTGGCCCTTATCTTTCCCTTGGATAACATCAGTGACATAGAGAAAGCAGATTTGCATGTATGGGTAACTGTTAGTCTTTCTCAAAATAAACCTGTGCATGCAGGTGCTGGTACATAAGTGGCCTTCATCAACGAAGACCTTAGGATAACAAAGTCCAGGATATACAGTACCAGAAAGAGTTGGTCACAGATGGAATACTTGTTGATTATAAGCTTATTTAAGAACTGACTTGAGGGTAAACAACAATTGGATTTCCCACCTATTGTCAATAACACATTATTAAAAAAATGCTTTAGTGATTGTAGCATAAACATTCTGTAGGTTTAGATGATGGTTTTTAAATGCTTATAAAAATAAACAAATTCTGATCTGTTTTTACAACTTACTTTGTATCCCAGACCAAGCCAAATGTTACTCCTCTGAAGATTCAGATTTTTGAGCATCTACTTCCCTAGCTGAGAGGGAATATTCATGAAACTTCATCAATTTGCTCACAATTAAATCATTCATGCCATATGGAAATTATTTACAGCTAGATGGGCATTGCCATTTGACAGCAGCCTCTCTTTTTAACAAATATAATGCAGTGCCAATGAGAAGATTTCAGTTTCCATATCAATTTTCTGATTATTGATATATTTAAACCAATACTAGAAAGAAATTAGCTCTCAAATCTATGCTAACTCCACTGTTATGGAGTTTAGTTTGCTAGCTAAAACAGGGGACTAACATATCTAAGGAAATAGAAATTTTTACAAAAAATATGCTGAAGTCCATCAGTATAACAGTAGAAAAAGCACTGATTTTGAATAAATATTTCATTAAATTTTCTTTTTGTAAATTGACCAGAATGTTGATGAATAAACCTTCATGAAGCAAAATGACAAAGATGATAAAGTTATTGTTCTACCTGTGTTTTGTAACTGAATTCCTATTCAATTATAATGAAGTTCTTTCAGTACTTAGACAAAATAATTTATTTTAATTACTTCACACATAGATTACAGCTATGCCTTCAGGGTGATGTCCAGCATGACCACAGTCCAATGAGAAATGTGATGGGCTTCTTTCAGTTTCATTAAGGCATTGATAAACCTATAACTATAGTAGCTGACATTTGCCCAAAGTGCCACAAACATGGACTGAACTCAATTTATCCAAGGTACCTGTAAGGGCAAATTTACAGACCATATCCTAAAATTAATGGTTATGCTTTAAAATTTCTGGAAACATGTAATTCCATAACCTGAGGTAGCTGTAACAAAGAGGATATCTAAGTATATATACTCTTTTACTTGTTTCAGTCATTTGACTTTGGCCATGCTGGAGCACCGCCTTTAGTCGAGCAAATTGAACCCAGGACTTATTCTTTGTAAGTCTAGTACTTATTCTATCAGTCTCTTTTGCCGAACCGCTAAGTTACGGGGATGTAAACACACCAGCATCAGTTGTCAAGCGATGTTGGGGAGACAAAGGCAGACACACAAACATATGTATATACATATATACAACGAGCTTCTTTCAGTTTCCATCTACCGAATCCACTCACAAGTCTTTGGACGGCCCGAGGCTATAGTAGAAGACACTTGCCCAAGGTGCCGGTGCAAAGGACACATTACATGCCTTTAAGTGCTACTAATAGTTTGATTTTGAGAAATATCTCAAACATATTCTTCAGACATAAACCACATATCATAACAAACTAAAAAGATTGAATAAGAGAAGAAACATGACAAAAACTGAGAAGGTAGCATATAGGAAATGTAGAAAGTAAAAACGGAAAAACGAAAACACAAAAACTAAAATGTTAAATAAAGATAAAAGGGTTGTCCTCAAACATATTCTTCAGACATAAACCACATATCATAACAAACTAAAAAGATTGAATAAGAGAAGAAACATGACAAAAACTGAGAAGGTAGCATATAGGAAATGTAGAAAGTAAAAAGGGAAAAACGAAAACACAAAAACTAAAATGTTAAATAAAGATAAAAGGGTTGTCCTCCTTAGACCTTAAACTATAAGGCTGGAAAAATATCAACAAGTTAGTCAGGAACAGGCGGAATTTTCCAGTTCTTCAAAATATATTATACATATGCTTGCAACCACTGAAAATTTCTGATCCTGAGTTCAGTAGAGTTAAGGATCTTAGATCTGAACATGAAAATTCCGCCTATTCCTAACTTGCTGATATCTTTCCAGCCCTATAGTTTACGGTCTAAGGAAGATAACCCTTTTACTTTTTACATTTTAGGTTTTTTTGTTTTTACTTGTTGCATTTTCTCAGTTTTTTTGGCGTTTCTTCTCTTATTCGATTTTTTTAGTTCGTTATGATACGTGGTTTGTGCCTGAAGTATATGTTTGAGATATTTCTCAACATCTGAAAGTATTAGTAGCATTTATCCTTGAAATAAATAATGTTTATCTCTCACCAGATGGAGTACTTTTTGTGCTGAATTTTCTATCATGGAACAGCACATTAAATATATATATATATAATGTACATACACACACCATTCAAAGGCTATATATTGTAATTTCATCTGAGATAAAATCTCTTACAAATGCGCAGTGTTAAAAAAATAATAAATCAGAGGAAGTCGAAAAATTGACCTCGCAGTAACAAAAATGCTAGATACATTTCTGCCTTGTCAATGATGTGTACTTGCAGTCACATGCTTTACTAAAGTCAGTTACCTGTGATATAGAAAACGTCATCATCATCATCATCTTCGTTTAACGTCCACTTTCCCTACTGGCATGGGTTGGACGGTTTGACTGATGACTGGCGAGCCAGAAGGCTGCACCAGGCTCCAATCTGATCTGGTAAAGTTTCTACACCTGGATGACCTTCCTAATGCCAACCACTCCAAGAGTGTAGTGGGTGCTTTTACGTGCCACTGGCATGAAGGACAGACAGGCGGTACTGACAACGACCATGCTCAAATGGTGTTTTTTACATTCCACCTACACAGAAGCCAGTCCAGCGGCACTGGCAATGATCACGCTTGAATGTCGTTTTTCCCTTGCCACTGGAAACGATCACGCTCGAATGGTGCTTTTTACGTGCCACTGGCATGGAAGCCAGTCAGCAGCCCTGGCAATGATCATGCTTGGATGGTACTTTTAATGTTCCACTAGCACAAGTGCTAATCAGGTGGTACTGTCATTGTCCATGTCAGTGATTTTGATTTCACTTGCCTCAACAGGCTTTTGCAAGCAAAGTTTATTATCCAATGAATGACGGGTACTCATAAGTGGGCTGGTTATACACCACTGGCACAGGCCATGGGTTATGGTCTCACTTGGCTTGCTGGGTCTTCTCATGCACAACATATCTCCAAAGGTCTCGGTCACTAGTCATTGCCTCGGTGAGGCCCAATGTTAGAAAATTGTGCTTGACCACCTCATCCCAGGTCTTCCTGTGTTTACCTCTTCCACAGGTTCCCTCAACTGCTAGGGTATGACACTTTTTCACACAGCTGTCATCATCCATTTGCAACACATGACCATACCAGCACAGTTGTCTCTCATGCACACCACATCTGATGGTTCTTTTCTTTTCTCTCAGAGTGCTTACACTCTGTTCTGGATGCACACTGACATTGCACATCCAACGGAGTATACTGGCTTCAATCCTTGCAAGCTTACACATGTCCTCAGCAGTCACGGACCATGTTTCATTGCCATGTAGCATGGCTGTTTGTACGTGTCATACAGTCTATCTTTTACTCTGAGCGAAAGGCCCTTTGTCACCAGCAGAGGTAGGAGCTCTCTGAACTTTGCCCAGGCTATTCTTATTCTAGCAGCTACACTTTCAGAGCATCCACCTAGGTAACAGAAGCTATCAACTACTCGTTTTTCTCCCTGAAATGTGACGGAAGCTGTTCTCTGCACATTTTCAGTGTTTATTGTTCCTGAGCATTTGCCACATACAAAAACTATCTTCCCAGTTAGCCTTCCTTTGATATTGCTGCACCTCTTCTATGACCACAGCTTACACTGGGTACATCTTATGGAATTTCTACCTCCGCTTTTTCTACAGATCAAGCAGGGCTATCTACCTGAAGGGATTTGTGGTTTGTCTGCCTTCCTACTTATTAAAACTTTGGTTTTTGCTAGGTTGACTTTAAGGACCTTCAATTCTTTTTTGTTGCAAGGGACAACGTTCTATATATAATTGTTTATAACTCTGTTTTTTCTATGAGGTCTTCCTTCATTTCTCAATAAAGAATGAAAGCTGTCTCCTTCATTTCTCAATAATTCGTCATACTTCTTCAAATTAGTTTCGTTTAGTTCAATTTCTCTAACTTACAGTATATTTGCTGTTAGACTCTTGCCAGTTACTGCAGCGTAACTGCCTGCTGGTACTTGTCTTCCTTCCATAATATTATCCACAACTTCACCCATAAATGGGGAAGAAAAATAAAAGTTCGAGCAACAATGCAGTAATATAACAGTTTAACAATAACAAGACTCACATAGAGTGAACACACCTCAAACGCAGCAGGGAATCAAATGACTTGATACAACACTAACGACAACGTCCTCAGCCCCACAAATCCATGACAGTCCTGACCACCAGGATAAGTACCCTCACCACTTTGACTACAGGCACATGTTTCGAGTAGGTCCATTCACTCAGGTCATTCTTGCAACATTCATCAACCTTTTAACAAAATTGTTGAGGGGCAGAAGTTTCCTCTCCACCCTCACTTTACTTTTCAAGTGAAACTTGAGAAAGTTGATTGGTGCTCAGCCTATCAGTTTAGCTGTCTGCATTCCCTCCAACAGTTCTTTGTACAGTCTTTTGTTGGTTTTGGTTGCAAAATTTCCTACCCCATTGGGGTACTTGTTTTTTAAGGTGTTGTATGTGTTTTTTGATGTTTGGATGAATGTTATGTGTCTTGATGTGATAAAGTCTGTGTGGTTATGTATGTAATGCATTAAGTTTCTATCATTCATATTCACTGCTGTGTAGTTTATGGTGTTTTGCTCCTGTTGCTGGACTAGGCAATGTATGGGTTGTGTGTGTGAGAAGGGTTGAGCTTGCAATGGTGGTTGTGGTAGTAATGGGGATGTTGTTAGTATAGCTGCACTTGGGGTTGGCATTTGAGCACCGTTGCTCAAAGGCATCTCCTCTATTTGTTCATCTCTTTTGTTTGGCTGCTTCTGTTTCTTTGTCTTTTTTTTGGTTTGCGATCAGTTTGCCATTTCGGCTCAACCTGCTCCTCCTCATTGCAGGATACATCTGATTGGTCTGAAGAGAAGGGAGGGGCACATTCTGGAGTTGTTCTAGTGACTTGGGGTTGTTGTTATTATTTCTGATGTTGTTGGTGGGGTGGCTGCTACTGCTGTGGACATTGCAGTTATTCCTGCTGATGCATTCAACTGCTTTCTTTGGTGCTGCTGTCTCTGGTATTGTTGTTGCTGTGGTGGTAGTGCTAGTGTTGGCTTCCCTTGTTGTGGGCAAAGGGCCTTGAGGTGGTTTGTCTACTTACACAGGTGGTATCTCAGCCCTCATGCCCACAACAGCTACATGAAGTTTTGTGCCATCTGACAGGGTTACATAGTCTGGTATAGTCTCTATGTACTAGGAGCTGCATCCCTTGACCTAACCAGCTGTGCTTCTCTATTCTCTGTATTTGGAGAATATTTGTTTTCTCTTCTATTTCAAAGAACGCCACAGCTACCAACCAGCAAATATTGATCTCTGGTGGTATACTGGGATCAAGGTTAGTTCATCACTGGTTAGGGAAGTAGTGGAATGATGTTTGGCCTCTTTCTCCAAGCCAAATCCCACTTCAATAGACCCAAATTTTTTACCCTACTGCTCCAGAATGGATGCAGGCATTTTTCTACTTGCTGTTGTGTAGCCTGTTCCACCTTCCTGCTCCTTGTGTCAAACACTTTATATATAATCGTCTGCAAATTTGTACTTTGCTGGACAGATGCAGGTACATTTAGTTGGATCTTTCCCCCAACTTTTCTTAGCATATTTCTGGCACCTTTATACTCATCCTCATGCAAAACGACCTCCTTGCATGTTTCTCTTATAGCAGCTGCAAACCCCGTACTTTTGGGTAAGAAACTTTCATCTTTTTCATTCATTTGTTTTTCTTAAATAAGTTTGTTGGTTGTTGCTGGTTTGCTGCTGCCTTTGGTGGAGGTGGTAGGAGCAGAGGTGACAAAGTTCTCAGAGGTGCTGTTGGTATCTGCCTTCTATGCGATGGTAGTGTTGGTTGTCATTGTTGCTACCACCTTCTATGTCTTGTGGCATAGATGAGGTAGCTTAGCAGGCAGAAACAGAAAGACACTGATTCTTACCTGCAACTGCCATTCTCTCTTGTTGTTTGTTTGGTGAAGAGAGCTCCACCATATTGATATTTGAAAAAAAAATTTTCAAAAATGAAAACTTTCCATTCAAAATTTTACCCCCTAGAGCAGAGTTGCAGGAGCAATGCACATCTGTTGAGACACGACCAACCAAAAATAATAATCTTTTCTTCTATAGGCACAAGGCCTGAAATTTGAAATTTGGAGGAGGGGGATAGCTGATTACATTGACCCCAGTACTCAACTGGTGCTTATTTTATGGACCCCGAAAGTCAACCTCAGTGGAATTTGAACTCAGAACACGAAGACAGATGAAATGTCACCAAACATTTTGCCTGGCATGCTAACGATTTTGCCAGCTCACCGCTTTGAATAATCAAAAAACAAAAAAAAAATGATAATAATAATACTTAAGAAACTAAAGTATTTGCTAATGCTTTATCTCCTGTATGAATTATTTTGTGTTTAGTTAACACTCCACGTTGAGCAAATGATTTACAACAGATGTGACAGTGATATGGCTTCTCCCCTGTATGAATGCGTTTATGAGTAGTTAAAGTACTTGCTACAGAGAATGAATTTCCACAAATATCACAGCCGTATGGTTTCTCTCCTGTATGACTGCGTTTGTGTTTAGTCAATTCATCATTTCAAGAGAATGATTTACCACAGATATTACAGTGATAGGGCTTCTCTCCAGTATGAATGTGCTTGTGAGTAGTTAAGCTAGCTCTATGAGAGAAGGATTCACCACAGATATTACAATGATATGGTTTCTCTCCTGTATGAGTAGGTTTGTGGCTAGATAAGCTACTATTTAAAGAGAATGATTTACCACAAATATCACAATGATATGGTTTCTCCCCTGTATGTATACGTTTGTGGGTAATTAAGGTACTTCCTTCAGAAAATGACTCACCACAGATAGTACAGTCATATGTTAGACCCCCAGTATGAATTCGTTTGTGTTTAGTTAAAACACCACTTTGAGAGAATGATTTACCACATATATTATAGTGAAATGGGTTTTCTCCTGTATGAATACGTCTATGAGTAGTTAAAGTACTTATGACAGAGAATGATTTACCACAGATATCACAGTGATATGGTTTCTCTCCTGTATGTATGCGTCTGTGTATATTTAAATCACAATTTCGAGTAAATAATTTCTTACATATATCACAGCAGTATGGCTTCTCTCCAGTATGACTTTGTTTGTGTTTAGTTAAATCATAATTTCGAAGGAATGATTTACTACAGATATCACAGTGATATGGTTTGACTCCTATATGAATACGTTTGTGAGTAGCCAAAGTACTTCTATCAGAGAATGATTTACCACATGTATCACAGTGGTATGCTTTATCTCTTGCATGAATTCGCTTGTGATTAGTTAAAACACCACTGTGAGAAAATGATTTACCACAAATATCACAGTGATATGGCTTCTCTCCTGTATGAAATCGTTTGTGAGTAGTTAGACTACTAGTAACAGAGAATAATTTACCACAGATATCGCAATGATATGGTTTTTCTCCTGTGTGAATGTGTTTGTAAGTAGTTAAAGTACTTGTTACAGAGAATGATTTACCACAAATATCACACTGGTATGGCTTCTCTCCTGTATGAATGAGTTTGTCTTTAGTTAAATCATAATTTCAAATGAATGATTTATCACAAATATCACAGTGATAGAGCATCTTTCTTGTATCAATGTATTCATGAGTAAATTAGGTACTCCTTTGAAATGGATTCACCACAATTATGTTAGGCATATGGTATTTCTCCTGTATTACGAATATGTTTGTGAGTGGTTAAAAAACTTCTTTGATGGGAATGATTTGGCACATATATAGATTCTTTTATCTTGAATGAACATGTTTCTGGGCAGGATGCTTACATTTTTGATGATGGGCTTTTACATGTACCACAGTGGTATGATGCTTTTAACCTTTTTTCATTCAGCATTTCATCAAGAAATTCAATCTTTTTTAATGTATTCTCACTTTTAACATTTTTCTTTCTTGTTTAAAAACAATATACAGATATTTTGCCTTTTATGACAATATCACCTGCATCTGAAATAAAAGAAACAGCATAAGATATAGAGGATATTCAAATAGTATTTGCTATATATCTACAGTAAAAGACTAGATATAAACCTTTAATCAATGTATCAATCTATCTTTATGGCAGAAAAACGTGTGTGTGGTGGGGGGACACACCTGAGTAGGTGTGCCGAGTTTTGGAGTAGCTGTCACTATCTCATCGGGAAGGAAACAGGCGCGAAAGTAAAAATTTAAACTTTGGAGGAAAAAAATATTCTTTTACAATTGTGATCCCCGTTGTATGAGACAGGGATACTAAAACATAGAGGAATCCTTAATCTCAGTCAAACTGGAATACCTACAGATTTGGTTTCCTCATAACTTTCAGAAAAATGGATATTTTGGATGAAACTTTATACAAATACGAATCAGATGCTGCAGATTATGATTATATAGGAATTTAATGTCAAAAATCTTTTTTCCAAGGATAGGGTAAGGAGTTTCGGAAATTTCACAGATCAGCTTTGTTTCCCTAAAACTTCCAGAAAAAATGTGTATTTTTTAATGAAATTTACTACAAATAACTTCGGCGGAGGTAAAGAATACGTACACCACCGGTTTTCGGCGTAAGAGTAACACTAAAGTGTATAGATTACGATTATGTTGGAATTTAATATGAAAAATAAAATTCAAGTTTCATTTTGTAGATAGATGTAATGTATATCAGTATATTGCGTACGAGCCCAACAATTTTTAAAACTGTTTAGTTATTTATTTATTTTTCTATCAAATTTCGATATAATCGGAATACACACCATCTGAAGCGTATTTGTAGAAAATTTCATTAAAAAATATCAATTTTTCTGCAAGTTATGAGGCAACAAAGTCGGCGGGGCATAATTGTGTCGGTATGCTGCCAATTTCATGTCTCTTTCACTTCCCCATGAGATAGTGATAATTTAAAAGTACATATACGACACGTATTTATTTGCAGAGTCCACGAATTCTTGTACATGAGAACAATCATAGAAACTGTCGTCAGTTACAAGCGTGTTGACAAACTCACCATCATCACTGTCACCAATGACCGGTTCCAGTGCCTCTCGGGCCATCACGCATTTAGTTACACTACTGGCCGGCTAACAAAGTGAAATAAGAGTTTCAGAAAGTTTTTTAGCAAGAGAGAACTTAAAATTTAGTCATTAAAAATATATAATGGTAACTTACGAAATGAGTATTATACGTTAATGCTGAAAAAAAAAAAAAAAGGACGCCTTGTGAAAACTTAAAAAATTACGTAAACGAACTTTCAGAGGAAAGAAACAAAACAGTTTTCTAACTGTAGTTTCGTACGCATTCTACTATCAGTCCAGAATACCTGCTGCTGCATAATAATAATAATTATAATTCCACAAGGTATATGTTAAAACTAAACAAATTTATAAACTGTAAGCAATGAAGAAACACTCAATAGTAACATAGAAGTCCCGATTTTGTTTTTTCTCAACTTTCAGAAAAATGGATATTCTTAAACGAAATTTTCTACAAATATGTTCTAGATAATGTACATTGGAATTCGGGAAAGACTGGATCTTTTCGGTTTGACCGGCAGTTTTTTCTAGCGTTGTCATATGAAATTGTCACCCATAATTATGACCCTAGTATCGATCTATTGCATTTCAATCTGTTTTAGGGTTAGGGGTGGGGGGAAGGGTATCTTTTTTTCTTCAGAAATGTAATTAAACCCAATCTGTTTCTTAAACGAGGGACATATTCATACGGCACAGAAATTGAAGAAAAAACAACAAATATCTTACAAACTATAGAATTTTCTCAATAAAGCAAGAGAAAAAGATGTTTTATAAACACATTCTACCAGTATAAGAAGTTTTAAAATGTTTAGTTACGTGGAAATTATTTTTAAAAACTGCAGGTCAAACCGAAAAGATCCGAAAGACTTCCTTTCGTACCCCTCCCCCCTATTTTTAATTTATTTATATTTTTTTTTACATAAAACCCCGTTTTCGGGTACGGAGATTACGAATCTGAAAAAAATTGGCAAAAGTCGGCATTTCAAAATTTCAATTCCCCGCCCAATTTCTTCATTTTTGACTTTTTTCAGAATTTTTTTTTCTTTTTTTTTTTGTGCAAAATATGGGGGGAAATACGGAGATTTTGATACTGGAAAAAATTTCCCAAAATTTTTGTAAAATTTCAATTAAAAAAAAAATTACCTTTCGCCTCCCCTCGCACTCTACGACATAAACACGAAGTTTTGAAACCCTTTTCGCCATTGCACATGCGTTGACTGCTATGCTAAAAGGGAAACTTTGGAAGTGGTGTGATGATGGGTGACATGGGGGAAAAGGTTTTTAGAATTTTTTTTTTTATAAAATTTCGGTTTTAAAATGCGGACGGCCCGATTCTGTCGTTCGTTTCTCCTTATGATTTCCAAATAACTTTTTAAATACTTCGAAATCAAGAACCCTAACCCTAACACTAAAACCTTAACCCTCACCCCCTAAAACCCTAATCCTAACCTTAAAACCTTAAATCTAAAACCAGTACAAACGCACGAACGATGTCAAAAATAACAGTGACAAACGAAAAATACACTGCCGATAGTTGTTGAGAAACAACGGCAGAAATTTTATTCAGCTGAATACACATCATTGATTGGTTGAAATTACCGAAATACGACAACTTTAACGTGAAATAACTTCCTAAATATAAGCTTTTCTCAAAAACGCTAAGAATAAAAGATGTTTTATATGACACATTCTACCAGTGTCCGAAGTTTGAAAGTGTTTAGTTACAAAAAATTATTTTTTAAATCTGTCGGTCAAAAGGTAAAGATCCCCCACCCACCCACACACCACACACACACACACACCACACACACACACACACACCACACACACACACACACAACACACACACACACATACATACATACATACATACATTACATACATACATACATACATACATACATACATACATACATACATACATACATACATACATACATACATACATACATACATACATACATACATACATACATACATACATACATACATACATACATACATACATACATACATACATACATACATACATACATACATACATACATACATACATATGATGGCTGTTCTCCGGTGACCGAGGAAGACCATCACTGACCATTTCCCATGCTAAATGTCAGCAATGTCTGTGCTTAAGGTTGTTTGCTTCCGCAGTCGGCTCCACCCTGAATCGCGTCCGCGGCTTTCCTGCTCGCCACGATGCCTTCCTACTCGACCGGGCATCGGAGAGACGCCTCGTCAGTGATTACACAACTTAAAATTTTAGGCTTCATAAGCTTACGCATTACCTCACAGACCCTCTTCTCTCTACTGACATGATCCAAAGACAAGCCAGAGCAAGATATCCAGTGCCAATACGGGTCGCAGGCTCAGGAAAGTGGAAGCGCCCTGGCCTCAAGCACAAGAAAAGATCCCCTGCATATCCGGTCTTATTATCAGAGTGATTTTCTCCTAGAGACGTTCCATAACAAAAACTAAGGAGTGCTTCACTCCCAGTGATTTTCCAGCACGCCGAGCACCAACTCGGAATTTGTGACAGCCCGTGCTATTGCTAGATAATCCTTGGATCTACACTAGGTTCATCAATCTTTTTACAGATCTCGTTTTTAGTCCTGCTGAGTTTCAAGCAACCCTCCTCACCAGGCAAGCCTAGCGCGGATGCTGGATTCCATGTTACAAGTAGAACTCATGAGGGACCTCACAATACAATATTCATGCATATATATTCACACACACAGGCACACACACACACACACACACAAACATACGCGCGCGCGCGCATGTTTTTACCGTTCTGAAAGTTATGCTCACTTTTACATATGTATGTATGCCACTATTTAGTTTTATTTCAAGTTTTCTTACCAATAAAGGAAGTACTGGTTTCTAACCTAGATCCTAGGCTCCTTCATTGGAATTTCCTCAGCATCAACAGAGTAATTTTGTATGTATGTATGTATGTTATGTCAAGTCCCTTTCGAGTGCTACTGGTGACATGCAACCCAGTACAACCTGTTGCATGGTCGGGTCGTCGGCGACTAAACCGGCAACCCCACCAAGCTTGCATGGTGAGGAGGGTGTTTATTGGACACCCTGCGGGATGAAAAACAAAACCCGTCAAAGGGCGGAGGAACTCTTGAGAGTCAACGGCCATTCAATAAATGTCTTAAGGATGTATCATGCGCGGGGACATAGAAATAATCGGACTGAATACCCGATCGCGCGATTAAACCATTGGGAATGTAGGACTCCTAGCCTTTGTTAGGGCATCCTTCTAAGAGAAGGTAACTCAGGTAACTGGGATAACTTTGACTTAAAACCTGCAGCTCAGTGGTTACCGATGATGTTGACTTGTTCTTCTTTTCGGATTATGGCTGCTGGTGCTTAGTGAGTGGGATTGATTCAGTGCACAGCCTTTCCTCACTTTAAAAAAAATCTTCTTGCACAGGCATTGCACGATAACAACATTGATTAAGCTTCATGCAATGGCCATACTCGATAACGACGGGGCAGCCACCATGCATGCATGCATGCATGCATGCATGCATGCATGCATGCATGCATGCATGCATGTATGTATGTATGTATGTATGTATGTATGTAATGTATGTATGTATGTATGTGTGTGTGTGTGTGTGTATGTATGTATGTATGTATGTATGTGTGCATGTATGTATACGTGCAGATGAGTATGTTTTGTTTTATGTATGTATTCTCATGCATATAGTTGCATTCTAGACATAATCATATATACCTAAATGATAAACTTCTGGAAAGTTTTACAGATTTTTCAGTTCCAGTGATGGCTTGTATCTGTAATCTTCGAATCAGCTTTCTCCATTCTGGTTCTGAGAAGCCTGATTTCTCAAGATTGGTATTTAGGCAGTATGTTACATATCCCAGTGCCCCAATGTTTACAGATATGTATGTGTGTGTGTGTGTGTTTTCAGTTCTTCGTAAGAGGGCTGAAGCCGGGAGCTATCAAAGCGATAAAACCTTTTGAGTCATGAGAGTTCCTGGTATTTGTAAATATGTGGTTACGTTGTTATGTCGGTTGAGCAGTCGATGAACACACCTAAGTGTGTGCATCTATTCACCTAAAGAATTTCAGATGAAGAATCATCAGAATGTCTTACAAATCTTCTCTGTGCCATTAATAGATTGGATTTGGAGAAACATTTTCCTTTGCCCTTTATTCGAAAAACCTAGTATTTCTATGTGAATCGACCTCATTTTATTACATGTATTTAATTTTTCGAAAATCAATACTACCAAGGTCAAAATTTGAATTCAGATTTAAGAACAAAACTAGGAGCCAGATCTCGTACTTACCTGCGCTACGAAGTAATGCAAGAAACGGAGGTTGTCGGGGATAGATCTACCTCGGTTTGTGCATTTTGTGTGCCTCGAACAACACTTCTGACGACAAGCGTGAACTCCTTGGAGAGCATCTATTACAAAATTTTTAACTTTATGTTTTAGGAGAGTTATAAACTTGAAGTTATTTACTAGGACCCATTTGTGTGGGTCCTTTATTATCACATCATAATTTCTCTACTCGCATAACTGGGAATTGTTCCAGTCCCTTACCAGTTGAAGCAAACAGCTGCTAAAGTAATGGCAAAAAAGTTGATTATTAAGCATAAACTTCATAGGACAGACTGTCCAGTACCGGCCATTTTCCTTACACCCTGTTACTCAACATATTCAAATGCTTCTGCGTCTATTGTCGAGGTAGGTATCAAATTTCTCTATCTGCCATTCTTCACTCGCCGCGAAAAATTCGGCAAACGGTTAATAGAAAAGCACTCATTTTTCTTTTTGTCGAATAGCATTCACTCGTTGCGATTGGTGAGGGAGGGGGGGGGCTTTATTGCAGATTCCCTTTCACCAAGGATCATCGAATGTCTTTTGGGTTCCCTTGTTTTAGAGGACGTGCCCCAAGACCGTTACACATTCGCATCAAAGAACATCTGAACAAGAAAGCCTCCTCCTTTAAAAAACATCTAGACAGATGTCGGAACACCGACAAAAGCATAATAGTCACAAGTGAGGCCAATGAAAGAAATTTAGGTAATCTAAGAATTAAGGAGACTATCCTCATAGACAGACTAGAGCCCCAAATTAACAACAGGCTGGAGGTTGGCGATCAATATATTATTTAGCTACTATGTGTGTAGGTTCATTTTTGATAACATACTCATGTATTATATGCAAAAAAGAAAAAAAGAAACTGCACGTATAATACATAACTTAGAAGCAGCGCTGCGAATGTGCCGACACACGCGAGCTTGAGACATGGCCACCCTCACGCACTTCTCATGAGGAATTCCGGTAGGAGCTTCGTGAGACCACTGCAGAGACGCTTCCGGAAAAAAAGAAATTTCAGTAAATGTTGGAAAACCGATTATAGCAGTGATTCGATCAATTCCTGGCGATATCTGAAGAAGGAATTTTTGTATTCCGAAATATTATTATCATATCAGACTATGGATAATTAAATTATAACAGTTATTATAGTCCAGTCTGCATTGTTGTTCCTTCAAGACACGTTATATTTTAAAGACAATACGCAATGCTTCAAGCGAACTTCAATACCCTCCTATTATTAAAACTGCTTTGCATATTTTGAATTTCCACTAAAAAAAAAGAAAGAAAGAAAACACATATATAAACTAAAATGAGAGAACATTAACACATTAAAAAGACCGTTTGATCATGTTGAGAAGTCAGTATCGTTTATCATACATTACTTTTCGAGAGATTTATAAATATTCAGTTAATTAGTTATATATTTAATTGGTTACAAATTTGATAATTTCCATTAAGTTATTAAAATTAATTTTTACAGACATGATATATCTGTAAAGACAAAGGAGAGAGGGTGAGAGATAGGAAGAGAGAGAGTAGTTGTTCTTCACATGGGATGGAAAGACCAAGCACCGTTTGTAAATGACACTTCATTTCTAAATACATGTCGACTGTTTTTTAAGGATCTTTGATGTGATGTGATTCTTGGAAAAGATTTTCAGAAATAATATTCTTCTGTTACCGTAATATATCAGAAAAAAAAAATCGACGTGAGCTCAAGATTTCAAACGTTGAAAGCAATTCGGTATATATTCTGTGCAAGTCATTGTACATGAGAAAAGATGTGAAAAACTATTGCTACTAAATCCAGAGCGTTCAGTTTCTGTTGATCAAGCGTTCATAACTCAAAATATTCGTCAGTCACTTTCTGAAGGTATTTCAGTGCCTAGTCTATCTCCCTAGTGTGCGTAGGAAGTGAATGTGATGATTGTAACAAATTATTCCAAACATTGCAAGAAGCGAATGGGCATTGATTATTCGTCTGCTCTAAACATCTATACTGATTTTGATGCATAAACTTCATGAAACGTTATAATTATGATGAAAAGTTTAGCAAATATATAATGTTTCAACTTTTGATCGTAAGAATGCATATAATCAATTACGCATTAGTTATTCTGATAAACTATTTTCCAAGTTAATGTTTGAAGTTAATGGCTGACTATCAGTTTACCTGTATATAGCTTGGAATTTCGACTGGTAATGTCAAATTTGGTAAAATTATCTATAGCTCCAAAAAGTCATTATAATATTCGTGGCACTATAAAACCTATACTACATTTGCCCTTATCTTCACGCCATCACTATTGATGGTAGAAATCAAGCAGTACAGAAAACGATGCTTGAAAAATTTCAAAAAGCTACAGAAAAGAGGAAGTTGATTTTTAATGTTATGTCTACAACTTCAACCAATCTTTCCGAGTTGGTAACTTGAAAATAGTCCAACTAAGCTGGATCCTAATTGGTTGGAACCACTTCTAGAATTACCTTCACCTTCTAGTCATTTAATTTTCAAGTGGTTGCTTGGTAGGTTCACTCACTCATTTCACTGTGTTGGTACGGATTAATAGTTATAATATTTTCAGCAAAGGAAACATTTCACACAAAAATTGTTTTATAAATTAAGAATTTACTATACTGATATAACAAAATTAATAATTTTCGTTTGCTACTGATATTTTCTGCATTTTTTTAACACTATATGTCTATAAGAGATCCAACCTCAGAACGAATACGGCAGTTCATTGGGCTTTCAATAATGTATCTGCTCTAAGTATGATATACAGAATACTATTTTAAACTAATACTGCTTCCATCGCACATAACGAATGTGTATGTGTTATAAAACCATTATTTTATTAGATCTTATATATATATATATATACATATATATACATATACATATATATACATATACATATATATATACATACATATACATATATATATATATAAATATGGGAAAGACAGAGAAAGAAAGAGAGAGAGAAATACACAGTCATAAATACAAACATAGATATATATACATATATGTGTGTGAATGTGATCTGTATTTGTTGTATGCGTGCGTGTGTGTATGTGTGTGCGCACCTGTATCTGAATTTGAGAATGCTTGAGTATGTAAAAGTGAGGGTGAAGGAGGACGGTAGAAAACAAAATACTATTTGTTCATCGCCTACTTTAAACATAATAAGCAATTCTGTTACATGTCACTGTCCTTCTTAAAATACTTGACGGTCCTCTTATCCTGAGGCAATCACCAAGTGAGATATTTAGGAAAAGGTCAATATTTCATTCAAAATCTACGAGCCTCTAGGAATATCTTTGTAAGAATTCTATACACTTTGGAAATTGATGGTGATTGTAAAAGTGAAGCACGTCACTTCAGCAAAATATAAGATATTACATAAATTAAATCTAGCATTTAATGAGTTGCAAATACTTTACTTAAGTGATTAAGAAGTGTGATTCATAATCATGAGGTTACGAGTTCGATCTTACCGTGTGCTATTTTGAGGAAGTGTCTTCTTCTGTAGCTTCGAGTCAACTGAAACCTTATAAGTGGATAGATAGAAAGGAAATTGTATTTAATAGTTCAATCCTAACGCATATCGTGCCATGTTGATTCGACCCGAGAATTACGTTAAGGATACACTTGTCTGTAGAAAACCTAGCCACTGAGTCCTTATCTTCACGGAAAGGTAGTCCAGGCGATCGAAGAACTGCCATAATCATCGTCGAAATCGACACAGGACTTATCAATTATCTGAAAAATACTGTTACATAATATAGATAGCAAGTAATGTATCTCCTGCATAAAAACAGTGCTAGTTGCATTAATATTGATTTTAAATTTTGGCATTTTCGGGGGAGGGGATAAATCGATTATATCGACCCCAGTACTCAATTGGTACTTATTTTATCAACCCCGAAAGGATGAAAGATAAAGTGGTCCTCGGCAGAATTTGAACTCAGAACATGGAGACGGACGAAATGCCATAAGCATGTCACCCAGCATCTAACGATTCTGCCGGCTCGCCACCTTTCTACTTGCATTAATATTAGACTCCCCACCTTTAAGGCGGTGAGCTTGCAGAATGGTTAGCACGCTGGACGAAATGCTTTGCGATATTTCGCCCGTCACTACTTTCAGAGTTCAGTCAAATTTCGCCGAGGTCGACTTTGCCTTTCATCCTTTCGGAGTCGATAAATTAAGTAAGTAGTGAAAATCGTGGAGGTAAAAATATCAAAATTTATCAAACAAATATACCAATTAAGCTAGGACGAAAAATATATTCAATCGTTTCGAATTCTGAAACTCGAAATAAGACCAGCTAAAGCAAATATACTCAACAATGTTACTTGATAATGGTGCCAAAGCATTAAAAGATTCTGAAGAATAAAGCCAATTCCAATAAGCTAAATACTTTAACCATCATAACAACACAAAAGTCGAGGAAAACAGGAACATACAATATTATCCACCAAAACACCCCTTTATTGATTCAAGACCTAAGGATGTGGAAAGCACTCGTAATATTTAAAATAATTAGAAGCAAAAGACAACCAAGCTCTTTAAGAAAATTATAAACCAGTGCCGCATTGTCTTCCAAAAACATAACTTCAATAGTCAAAACGTGTGTTCGCCCCAACTCCAGGACTTACATCTACCTTATATAAAAAAAAAAACATCCTATAAATTCAAATCAGGACATATCTTTACTGTAAAAAAGATGGATCTTTTCGGTTTGAACGGCAGTTTTTAACATAATTTCTAGGTAACTAAAAAATTTTCAACTTCGTATACTGGTAGAATGTGTTTATAAAACATCTTTTTCTCTTGGCTTTATTGAGAAAATTCTATAGTTTGTAAGATATTTGTTGTTGTTTTTCTTCAATTTCAACCAATCAATGACGTCCATTGAGGTAATAAACATTCTATGCCGTATGAATATGCCCCTCGTTTAAGAAACAGATTGGGTTTATTTACATTTGTGAAGAAAAAAAAGATACCCTTCCCCCACCCCTAACCCTAACTAACCCTAATCGTAAAACAGATTGAAATGCAATAGATCGATACTAGGGTAATAATTATGGGTGACAATTTCACATGACACCGCTAGAAAAAACTGCCGTTCAAACCAAAAAGATCCAAAAAGTCACTTCAAGTGTACATTAAAAAATTTGTTGTAGGCTGTAAAGGTTGTAACGAACGTTTAATGGGACGAACAAAACTTTGAGAGCAAGACTAACTATTCATAGGCAACAAATACGAGATCATAGTATTGGACAAATTCCTTTGAGCGAACTAATAGGCATATGTGCAACAAACGCCCCGAAATCCTTGTCTTTTAGTTTAGATTTGTTCTACTACAGATCAAATGCGGAGAAATAAAAAGAATATGTTTTAAAAAATATAAACCACAGCTTAATTATCATGTGACCGCTGGAACGAAAAAGCTTTGTGGAGCTGATATTGGGGTATTTAAGCCTAGATGAGTCAAAATGAAAATAGCTCACACAATGGCAGTGTAAATCACTTCTAGCTATGCAATCATTCGTGATGGGAAACTATAATACAAACACATTACTTCTTTGCTTTCAGTGTGCGGGAAAAGAATGAGGAAATCCCTGGAGTACCGTTTCGCAGTTTGTTGTCTGCTCTTTAAAGGATATATACCTGTTCGTTTTTCAGCCCATCGAATAGGAGGAATGTGTTTACATTGTTATGATTTCTCTCATATCCAAAGACTTTCTCAATTTAAAGTTTATTTTAGTCCTTCTGATTCACGCTATGATTTATATAAAATATATAGTATATAGTTACTGACGAGCCATCTTATGTACAAATATGCAAATTTAGCTGCGTACTACAGTAATAGCTTACTTTTTGACTTTAGGTAAACCGAGTTGTTTCGGTTGGTTGGTGTTGATCAACCTCTTTCATCACTGAGTCTCGTTATATACTTACTGGTGAATATGGTTGGGTAACTCAATCGCATGAAATCTTTAGCTAGGAGGGAATAATCTTTTTACCAACAAACAATTTAAATAGATTCTACACCTTTCAAAAGTTGTATATTAAACTGCGCATTTTTTTTGCGAGAACATTTATCTATGTACACACACACAGGTAGTATCGTACGAAAGGGAAGGTTAATTGCATTGTTAATGTGTTACAGGTGAATGTAATTGTGTTGTTAATGTTACAGGTGAATGTCCTTATGTTCTTTGAATCAATGAAAATTATTATTCGGTAATACCGTAATATTTACGGTATTAGGCATTGTTTTAAGTGAAAAACTATTACTAAAGCGAGAGATAGATAGATAGATAGATAGATAGATAGATAGATAGATAGAGAGAGAGAGAGAGAGAGAGAGAGAGAGAGAGAGAGAGAGAACAGAAGTAAGAGTTGGGTGTACTCCATTAATGTCCATTGCTATACCTCGCTATCTTCAATGTCAATATGAGTGAAGAGAAATTTGGTTGCATTTTGAAATGAGATTAAAGGTTGTGGTGTAGACATAGATGCTGAAATCTGAATGTGTAGTATATGGTTATATGCATTTGTGTTGCATGTACGTATGTTAACACATGTGTGCTTGTGTGTATATCTGTGTGTAATAATCTCTCTATATGTCCAAAGTGTAATTATCTATGAGGAGCTTTTAGTATCCATTCTAAGGTGGAGTTTCGTTTGTTAATAGTTGGTTGAAGCATTTTGATAAGTAGATATTCAAGTAAGCTGTTTATTAGCTATTTGATATATCTTTGCTATTTGATTTGTTTCGAGTGCTTAATTTATCAAAATCAGTTCTGTGTATGAATGTGTGTGGAATTTTATTAGTTCTTTGTCGTAGTGTATAGCTAACCTTCTCCAAAGCGTTGTGAATTTCTGGCATATACAACAATTGTTATGAGATTCAAACTACGAAGTAGGCTTTTCAGCTAGCATGCCAAGTTGGAATAAACTGAAGGTGAACAGAAATCTTGTGGCTGACGTGTGGTAGCATATAGCTAGATGCTTGTTTTTCAAGTTTTGGTAATACATAAGAGAATGGTTCCAGGTCCAGTCCCACTCTGTGGAACTTTGGGAAAGTATTGTCTACAATGGTCTCGGGCCGTGCAAATCTTTATGAGTAGATTTGATGGAGGCAAATTGATAAATGCCCGTTGTGTGTGAGTGTGAGAGAGTGTCTTTGTGTTTGTTCCCGCTTGACAATACACACACAAGCGCACACACGCGCGCAAGCACACACACATCCACACGGGATCTTTTCTTTTTGAAAGCCAGATTGTTCAGATTTTTCTAGTTAACTAAATAATTTGAAACTTCGTATACTGGTAGAATGTGTCAAAAGAAAACAATAATTTCAACTAGTTTTTTTGACAAAAATGTATTTTATAAGTTTAAACGTAGTTTAAATCTGCGAATTTTAACCAATCGTATTCTCTGTATTGAGTTGAAATTATTTGCTCCGTCTAAACATATTGTTACTGTGACGTAAACAGCTGTTTTGTGACGTTTACTTTGGATGAATAATAAACACATATTCAGTGTTTTTGTATAGTCTTCGGGTGTTTTCTCTATACAATGTATATATTTACTATAAACTTGTGCACACGCTTTGATTCTTCAGTTTGACACACGCCTTGAACCGGTTATTTGGCTTGTATGCACCCACATACACACACGTACCCATCCATACGCATACTCGCACATAATCAGGGCCCCTCTGCGTTTTCGCTCGTCGATGTGCTAGGAATAACACCCAAATCCCCTTAAAACCATATACTACTGGGTTAAAGGAAGGGTACATTGGCTAATATAATCATAGATGCTATATCTGAAAAAGGGGGGGGCGCAAAAATACGGGTTGGTCATAGTTGGAACCCTTTGATCCTCAACCGGGTTTATCAGTAATAACAATATATTTGTAATATTGATTATAGACACAAAGCATATATATTGGGGTGAGTGGAGGGTATAATCATTTATATCGATCTCCAATACTTGTTCGATGTATTTTCTCGACCGTGGAAGAACAGACGGCTTGTTTTGAATTCCGGTGAGGGTTGAAACCCGAACGTATAGGACCGTATCCCTAAACATTCTAACAGTCCTTTACCAAGCCCTTGTCAGCATGTAATATCATCTGATCCACATTATCTCTCTATTATTTGTCCACGCGTAAAAATATATCATCAAGGTAACATAGTTAAACTTCGACGAAAAATATAATGTAAAGCTGGCAGAATCGGTAGTGCATCGGATAAAATGCCTAGCGTCATTTCTTACGAATCTTTACGTTCCGTGTTCGAATATTGCTGAGCTTTCCTTCTTTCGGGCGGCGCTTATAGAATAAGTACCAGTTGAATACAATCGACTAGTTCTTCCCATCAGCTTCAGGCCTTGTACTTACTGGGGAAAGAAATATTATTAAGGAAGAGGTGGGGCAAGCTGGCAGAATCGTTCGTGCGTCGGACAAAATACCTTGTGGCATTTCTTCCGACTTCTCACGTTACCGTCGTCGTCGACTTTACCTTTCATGATCAATTAAGTACCAGTCAATGTAATCGATTAACCCCTCCTCCCAAATTGTTGGTCTTGTGCCAAAATTTTGTGCAATTTTATTTTTTATATCGAAACTAAATATATAGTTTTAGCTCTCAAGGTGAACTCCAAGCAATTACCTATGATGAAAGGTATTCTAGGTTTGACCATCCCAAGTGTGGCACCTACTCCAAAGGCACGATGAAGTGGTGGGCAGTTAAAATGTTTTAAAACGTGGATTTTTCAGAAAAATAAGATTTAATGCGAATTACATGTATTTTAGAGTGACGAAAATTACCGAAACCCCTCCAAAAATTTACCATCGAAATTTCATTTTATTCTCGACAGCTATTTCGAAAGCCCGCCGTATTTTTATTATTATTCTGTCTGTTTAGGACTTTGTTATATGGGACGGTGATGTTTACATTTTAGCTATGTTAACTACGTCGCAAAATAGCTGTTTACGTCACAGTAACAATATTTTGAGAAGCAGTAAATAATATGAGGCCGAAAGAAAGAATATCATTGGTTAAAATTCGAATTTTTAAACAACGTTAAACTTAGAAATTACAATTCCGTTTTCATTTTGGTTTACAATTATGTTTTCTTTTGACACATTCTACCAGTATACGAAGTTTCAAATTGTTTAGTTAACTAGGAAAATCTGGCTTTCAAAAGGAAAAGATCCCACACACGCGCACACACACACATGATAACAAGCCACTCGTGACCGAGGAAGACTATCATTGACCATTGCCCAAGCAAATTATTAGCAATGTCTGTGCTTAAGGTTATTGCACCCGCAGTCGGCTCCACCCAGAATAACGTCCGCGGCTTCCGTACTCGCCATGACGCTCTTATATTCGACCGGGCAACGAAGAGTCGCCTCGTCAGTAATTGCACAACCTAAAATTTTAGGGACAATAAGGCTTGCACAGTACCTCACAAACCTTCTTCGTCCTACTGACGTGATCCAGATACAAGTTAGTGCAAGATATCCAGTACCAATACGATTCGCAGACTCAGTAATGTGGGGGCGCCCTGTACTCAAGCACAAGAAAAAGATGCCATTCCCTGCAATCTGGTTTTATATCAGAGCGGCCTTCGCCTAGAGACACGCTTTAAGAAAAGCTAAGATAAGGAGGGGGGGCTCATTCTCAGTGGTCTTCCAGCACGCCGGTCACCAACTCGAAATTTCTGAGGGCCCATACTATGCTATTGCTAGCTAGTACTTTTACCTACTCCAGGTTCAGCTGTCCTTTTGGCAGGTCTTATTTTTAATCCTACTCGGTTTCTAGCGATCCTCTTCATTAGGCAAACCTAGTAGGGGTGCCGGTTTAGTCGTCGTTGACCCATTCATACACCAGATTATTGTTATTATATATATGAGGAAGAAACAGAGAAAGAGAAAACGATTGGGTGGCCATGAGTGGAGCGCTTTTGATTATAGTCGTGTTCCACTAGAACTGATTTGATACTAAGCCATAATAAAAGAGGGATGAATATATGTGTAGGTGTTCACACACACACACACACACACACACACATACACACACACACACACGAAGGTCAGCTGAAAAGTTTATAATCTGACCAAAATATTCTCATGGTGCGTGATCAAATGAAATCTATTTTTCAACATAGTCCCCCTTACGGTCCACACACTTCATCCATCGGTTTTGCAGCGCTTGGATCCTATTGGTGAAGAAGATTTCATCTTGTTGGTCAAAGAATTCTTCAACAACAGATCTGACGTCATCATCACTACGACATTGATTCCCATCCAGGTTGGGTTTTTTTCATATTGGGGAACAGATGATAGTCAGATGGGGCCAAATTAGAAGAATCGGGTGGGTGATCAAGCAGTTCAAAACCACAGTTATGCACAGCAGCCATTAAAACCAAGGACTTAGATGCTGGAGCATTGTCCTGATGAACCAATGCTCACTTTTCTTGGGCGTTTGGTCTTGATAGCCTTTCGTAACCGCTTCAGGAAGCTAGCTTAGTACTCTCCATTGATAGTTTGTCTGTTTTAAAGATAGTCAATAAGCACAATACCTTTTGCATCCCGACTTGCATCACCTTCTCTGCAAAAGAAACGATCTAGGCCTTCTCTGGAGCAGGCAAGGAGGGTGTATTTTTTCTGCGTGGATTGCTGCTTTGTCTTTGGCTCAAATTGATGAACCCAACACTCATCCTGGGTTAGAAAACGTTCAAAGAAACTAGTTGGATCTGTCTCAACCGATGTAAGATTTTCTCGTAATCTGATCAGCCTGGTGCGCTTTTAATCAAATGTCTGGAAACGTGCCACCCACCGAGCAGAAACCTTCGTCATGCCAAGTTCATTGTGCAGAATATTCTCAGCTCTCTTGCGGTATCTGCTAATAGCATTGGCTTGCCGTCCATCAACATGTGGTGAATATGATCCATGTTTTCCTCGGTTGTGACAGTTGTAAGACGTCCAGAATTTGGGTCATCTTCTCGACTCTTCCTTTCCCACCTAAATTCAGCTGAGTACTTTTGTACGGTTGAATATTTTGTAAGACCAAGAGTATTATAGTTGTTTCATACTGAACTTTATTAGACTCACCATCACAAATGAACGAAACAAACAAATATTTTTTGTAATTTTTCGAAGATAAAACTGATATAAAATGGACTTTCGTCTGCAGTGAAATATTGTCAAATTTTATACAGTATATCAAAATGCAGATCGATCTTTGACATCCTACAAATCAATCAGCACTAGTTGTTTTCGATCGATTATTTCATTGCACAATCAGTCATTTCAACCAATAGATGTTGTTATGTACACATCAAGAGAACCGATCGAATCCAATGACATTCATTGCTTATGATGTGTCCTTTTGGAACTGTTGATGCAGTAGGATTAATTAGATATATAGATTATCGTTGACCAATAGAAACGATTCATCGATCTTGTAGAACAAATTCTTTTTAGTCAGAAGTTTCTGTAAGAGATTCAGTTAGAAAATTTAAGTTGCCAAACAAACAAACAAAAAAGCCTTCATAATTCATATTTCTTGTTTGATTTGTGAATATGCTTCGTTAGGTTCCGCAGTGAATCTGGTATTCAAATTAGTAACCACACAAATGTTCGCGAGTCTACCTATCTCTCTCTCTCTCTCTCTCTCTCTCTCTCTCTCTCTCCTCTCTCTCTCTCTCTCTATCTATCTATCTATCTATCTATCTATCTATCTATCTATTACACACATACACGCACGCACACACACACACACACACACACACACACACACACACACACACATCTGACGATAGGAAGAAAATAAAGTTAGGAGCTCAAAAAGTTCAGACCTCTTTTTTCTCTCTTTCGTAGATCTGGTGTGATGCTTAAAATGGGACAGCTTTTGGGTTCATGGATCGAAAACATATAAGACCAGATTGTATCCATTACTTTTACAAGTTTTCCATACACAAAACGTCTATGTATCAAATTCGGAAATCTATTGACATTTGCATACGATGTAGGATTTCAAGAAAATATAGAGGATGAGTAGGTTTAGTTACTAATGTCGCATGAGAAAGTTAACATAACGTGGAACTGATGCAGTTATAACGAAAACAAAAGAAAAATACGAAAATTCCAATAATTACAATTCAGTTTACGGTAAAATGTGTTGCGAAGGAAGGTCTGCAAGTTTTGTCAAGCATTACATGTTATGTATAATGAAAACAACGTCCCTTCGTAACCACGTAATTTCAACCTACTGAACACCATTGTGGCAATCACTAAACGTATTCAACTAGAATTGTTTTATTCATTCATTTATTTTTTCTAGGTTTCATGAAACTTATGTGTGTATGTTGCCGTCATTCATTGAGAAAAGTGATAGTCATATGAATGACTGAAAATTACTTTTCTGTCTTGTTGAAAACTTTCAGTATTCATTACAGTATTTACTAAACAATCTGAATATTCCAAACAGGAGGGAATTTTGCTCGAAGATGTATATATTAAACGGATAGATCTTTCTATAATAATGTATATATTAAAAGGATAAAAGATAATTATATATATTAGTATGTAAATAGTATATAATTAGTAATTACTAATTATATACTATTTATTTATTATTTAGTAATTTATTTAGTTTTAGGTAAATGTTTTATCGTATCTTTAATTTGTTTCTATATGGTATGATTTAAATATATCATTGTTGAATTGCTTCATGGTGGTACTTCTCTAATTTATATACATGTATTATATATTGTGAAATTTGATTTAGTATTACTAAATTAAATTTTTCCCTGTAAGTTTGGAATCATATTTCCTAATATATATATATATATATATATATATATATATATATATATATATATATATATATATATATATATATATATATATAATACAAAAATGGAACAAGAACGGAAAACATCCATAGAGTTAGGTGAAACAAAAAAAAAAGAAAAACAAAATATCCAGACAGACGATACAAGGAAAACAAGAACGGATCATTCTGAGTTTTCTATCCTCAGTCGAGTTTCAGATTATCTTTGCAATTTCAGCTGGTTATACTCGAGATTGCTCCAATCTGGCCAGCCCCAAGGAAAAATAAGCTAAGAGCATTACATTCCTTGGAAGAAAGCAGCGAATGTATACGAAAACAAGGACGAAAGCAAAAAGGCGAAAAAATAAACACAGAAATGTTACACAAATACAAATAACAGGACATGACAACAGGTGTCTTTCGATGAAATATATGTATGTATATATGTATATATATGTATATATATATATATATATATATATATGTATGTATGTATGTATGTATGTATGTATGTATGTATGTATGTATGTATTCTCTCACACACTCACGTGTGCGCGCGTGTATAAGCGTGCATGTACATGCATATATTTGAGTAAGTGCGTGTGTGCGTGAAAAGGAAACAAAAAGCAAACTGCTTGTAATCAAACGTATACCCCTGGTTAGTTCTCGTATGTACAATAATAACGCTAACATTCTGTATCACTTCTACTAGCGCTCGATTTGTTTTATAGCTCTTAGTCATTTAAGTTACTAAAATATACTTATTAAATCAGTTCAGTTTACTAAATTTCTTTCTCTACAAAACATAACCTACGTTTAGTCATCTGGAACAGAAGTAAAGAAACCTTGAGTTAGGTGATCTTTAAAAATATTAACAAATCATTCTTTGATTATTTCACTACTAGTGGGACCCATGTAAATTCCCCGGAATGAAAAAAGATTAAGAGGACCTGTTTAAGAAAGAAAAGGTTGTTTGTATTTTTTATAGCATTCTTAGTTTAGCTTCTTTAAATATACTTTGTCTACATTTATTCCCTCACGTCTCCGTCGGTGTTGTCTTTTTTTTTTCTTTTTATTGTATCTTTTCGCTGTTCCTCTCTGATCCGAACTCTATATGTGCTTATCCTTTTTCGAGCAGCTTGCAACCGTCTTTCTTGATAATCCATAGTCTTGTGAATCCATATTTATGGCGATAAATTAACCCTTATAAATAAATATCAATTTTCAAGCGAGCTGTCGATAAATAATTGCACTTATGCGCATGCAATAAGCGATGGGCACTATAAGAAAATTAGTTCCATAAAAAAAAAAAATTCACTATCAACACACCACCACCATCATCATCACCACTATAGTTTTCAGTAACAAGGCTCACTTAATTTAATTTCATTTCATTTGTTTGTTTATATCTACTTTTTGATGCTGTCGATATACCTTTAGTCTGACAATACAAACGTTCTCTGCCTCCTCTCTCTCTCTCTCTCTCTCTCTTCTCTCTCTCTCTCAATATAACTGTTTCCCCAGTCCATCTCTCTATAACTACTTTTCTTTAACCTCATCATCAGAACATCACCCTCTGCTAAATATTGCATCCTAAACATATCTTTTCCTCCAGCTAACTTTTTAACCACCTAATAACTATTCCTCCCCCTCGCCCTACAGCACGTCGTTCTCCTTTTTTCTCTCATTGTCTTTTTCTCTCGCTCTTCGCCTCTCCCTTCAGCTTACCATTTGACGCATTTGGCTTTAGTATGTTATAGATCTTTCTCAACTTCTTCCTTTCTTCTTTTTTCCCTACTCTTTCTCTCACTCTTCCCTCTCTCTCTCTTTCACGATACTTCTCACTCCACATCCACCTCATTAACTAACGTAAGTATTACTGGCGAACGAACAAGCAGAATTACATATAGACTAATTTCTTCTCTAATTACTAAAGGCAGAACTCTGCTCTCCTAAAAATTTAAAGGAGCTATCACATCGGAAATTCTCAAAAAGTTTTCAGAATTAAGGAAATTAATGAAATGAAATAATTTATTTGTTTAATAACGGTCAATAATCTTCAGTATACCTCTAGCTTCTTAAAAAAAGTTTGGAACATATCTCAGATCAGCAGTTAACTTCTATAAATGAAAGAAAAAATAATTCACCCAGTTTGTATTAACTTTTGATTACTAGTCTGGGCCAAAGTGACATATTTCAGTGAAGCTGTAATTGAATCACCTTAAACTGATTAACTATTGCAACTGATTCTTACTAAATTAATTCAATCTCAAATGACAGTATATTATTTACTTCGTCGCACTAAAAAATAACATGTTTGTAAAAATTACGTCTCCAATCGAACTCTTTTCTTTGCATAACAAACATTCAAATTAAATTTGCTAGACAGCTCACGAAGCGTTTTACGATATCAATATTTGAACACCTGACCAGTCATTGCCTGATATTACTGGCATATAATTAATCTAGTCTCTTTCTCTTATACAAATATTAACTATTTCGTTTTGTTTAATTACGCATTCATGTTTTATTTATAATTCGTTTCACTGGTGTCTGTAGATTATTTTTGTAAAAATCCTTTCGATTTTCTCTTATTGAATTCTTTGGAATACTGGTTTCTTTTCTTTTATTTCTTTTTATACAAAAATTAATTATTTTAGATTCATTTCTATGAAAGGTATCATATGTACTCTGCTATAACATTAAGCCTCATAAGAATCTTGGATTTGTTATCTCCTATTTTTGATTTCTTTGTTATTTTGATTTTTTTTTTTTTGTTATTAATTCCTGTGTTTTTCTTATATGTGCAAGTATGTCAGCGTCGGCAAGAAGTTCGGTTTAAACAATGTGTTTCCAGATTGGATACTTCTTTGCAAAACATTAACTGACGTCAACGCTAACGTTTGCTTGATTGAATTCCTAAGAGTAAAATTTGGTAGATTGCAAAAAAAAAAAAAAAAAATATGTATGTGTGTGTGTGTGTTGGACTCAAGGATCCTGAAGGAATTGGTTGAGGCAGCTTGTGTACAGTTTGTATATAATGTTTAGGCAAACAATGGACCTGGAGTTTTCAGGCAAGTCTCTGGTTTCATTCTTAGCCACGAGATTCGTCCGTGTTAAAGCAAACCAATGATGTTTATTTTACTTGATAAATGTACAGCTGGTAGAGTACTCATGTAACAGGTGAATGGCTAACAAACTGTCTTTTTTTCTCTCTTAGCTTTTTTTTTATTTTGCGCGTTATGAAGAAAAGCATACGTGGGAATCTCATCTTTCTAGCCTGTTTTATAAAAGCAATAAACAGAAGAAAGGAAGAGTTCCATTTGAAAAATGGTAAAAATAAATGTCACAATTTTTTAAAAACGAGGTAAAAATGCAAATGAAAAGAAACCCACTTATGGTCAATCAATGAGTACTGAAGAAAATAAAGAGAGAAAAAACTGTTGGTTCAATACAACCAATTACTGGTTCACCATAACCAATAACCAAATAATATACAAATAGCAAATTGAAAGCAAAAATGGAAAAAAAGCATTCTCGACAAAGAAATCCCATCGTCTTCGGCCATCAAAAACTGTTTTTATAGTAAGACCGATTTTTAAAAAATCGGAAACGTAATAAACAGAGATACTGGAAAATACTGCAAAAATCAATAATGTACTGATATTATTGTCTCTTAGAAATTATCAATCAATAATCATCTCTCTCTCTCTCTCACGCACACACACACACACACACGCACTCACAAAACCATTAAATGTTTGAAAGGCAACATTACATGTGAACCATTTACTGGAATCGTGGTTTCTGGAGAAATAAATATAAAGTTTGTTTTAAAAATAGAAACGTTGTCGATAAAATATAGTTAGGCAAATATCAAATTTGTATTATCCAACATAATATTGGATAATATATTTTTAGTAATCTTTTAGCTTCAAATGAATTAGAATGATAATTTCAGGCATAGATATTTCTAATTTAAGCACAAGGCTTGCAATTTTTAGGGCTAATCGATTAAATCGACTCAATACATTTTGTATAGACATACACTTACGTTTTATATGCAATCAAATAAAACTATCTTAGCTTATCAACGACGTTTTTATAAATTTTTAAATAGATAAAAAGTTGAAGTAGACGGCAGAGGTAAATGAATAAAGAACGTTACAGAACAGAACTAAATATTGTAAATGCTTAAGTGAACTGGTAATTGGTTGGTTTGATCCCTATATATTGCCAGTGACACTATTGTTCACAAATGCATGCTAATAGCAAAAAAAAAAAACCTTTTACTCCTGTTTCATCTATACTGCCTTTACATCCATATTTAATATCAAAAGATTTATATAACCACAAAATTGTTTTCAACGATAGTTAAGAATGGAGTTTGAATTGCAACAAACAAAAGATTGCCTACGGAATAGATGATTACAATAAAAAAAATTATGCCTGTTAGGAAAACAAAACACTTCTTCACTTTGCTGTTATGGTTATGTCCTTTACTTTCTTATCTTTCAGTTTTCCCTGTCTTCCTCTATCCTACCCACAACTACCACTCTCCTTCATATTATTTCCTCTCATATCCTACTCTTCACCACTTAAACCTCCACACACACAACTCATACAATCACATACAGGATTTCCCCACTCTCTTCACATCTATCCTTCAATATCATTTCTCCTCTTCATTTTCTCATTCATGTGTTTGCTTGTGTTTAAATCTTCTTTTATTTTTATTTTTCTCTATCCGAAGAAGGACTAGCACATGAAACGTCAGACTTATCTTCTTCCTAATGGAAGAAAACAAAAATGCCTGAACTAGTTGAATACTTTTTTGCTGATGCAATATGTCAGTTGTTTCTAGATTCTGTTTTATTATACGAACCCTATAAAGATGTATAATTCAATCCTCTACCACAGTTATCACGTCGCTACTTTTCTCACAAATTTAAATATCCATGTTGCTGTTGTGTTATTGTTGTACTGAGGTATTATTTAGCCCCATACTATCCCTGACAGAGCAGAACTATGATCAACAGCATGCCAGGAATGACTATCCAAATTCTAAGTCATGGTGTAAGTACATCAAGTATTAAATTATCCAGTGTATTATTCTTTTTTCCATGACAGTAGATGTGATTTAGCAGGGTAGATCCAGCTGCTGTTTCTAGCAGATTATGGAGACTTCATTATCACAAACTAAAGCACTTTAGGAAAAGGGTAAATTTGATTAAATCAACCATAGTGCTGCATTATTAATATATATTTAATTGACCCCAGCGTGGAGTAGGGGTGACCTGATACTTATTTTGTGGAGCCTGGAAGTGGGGCGAAAGACAGAACTCAACTCAGAACGTAAAAGGCTGCATTTAGTAGAAGGTTTGTAATTATAATCATATCGATCGAAATGAAAATGAAAGACAAAGTTGATCTCTACAGGAATTGAACTCAATAAGCTGAAATTAAATGTTCAAACTGTTCAATAGTTTCAATCACTTTACTTTCACTGCCCATTCTACCTCTTTTGTTTTGTTCAGTTTCTTTTTGTTTGTTCCACCAAATGTAATTATAAATGGCCAAACAAACTGCAAAGAAAGCTGGAGTT